>NC_061806.1:7477406-7777406 GCF_021462225.1 Girardinichthys multiradiatus | reverse complement strand
TGCCTCCATGCTACGCCGCATTGAAGCAGTCATTTCTGCAAAAGGATTCCCGACCAAGTATTGAGTGCATAACTGTACACGATTATTTGAAGGTTGACGTTTTTTGTATTAAAAACACTTTTCTTTTATTGGTCGGATGAAATATGCTAATTTTGTGAGATAGGAATTTTGGGTTTTCATGAGCTGTATGCCAAAATGATCCGTATTAAGACAATAAAAGACCTGAAATATTTCAGTTAGTATGCAATGAATCTAAAATATATGAATGTTAACTTTTCATCATGACATTATGGAAAATAATAAACTTTATCACAATATGCTTATATTTTGAGAAGGACCTGTATACTAACTGGCCTTGAAACCCTTGGGGTCCTGCAGAATAAGCCGAAGGGTGTCGCCCGGGAAAAGGGATGTCTGGGTTTCTCTCTACCTGTTGCCCACGCGACCCGATCTCGGATAGGCAGAAGACAATGGATGGATTGAATATGAATGCATATCAAGCTTTTTGGTCATGATTGTGTCCCATGTAATTTATTAGGAATTCCTCCTGAACACATATACAGCAGAATATGTACATATACCTTAGTCAATATATTTATTATGCCAACTAACAGGTGACGAGAAGTAACATGTTCGGTCCATAATCTTGAGGAAAAACTAGCTTTGAGATGAGATTGGCAATTCTGAGAAATGTTGCTGAAGAACTAAATGGATTCTAGCTGACATACTGAACCGGTGACAGAGCCGTGAGTGAGCCAGAATGCAGTCTGACCTGTGCTGGAGGTCAACCGGAACGTGACACTATGGAATCTTTACCTCTGTATCAGTTTTGCTTTTTAAAATTAATGTGTTCACACTCAGTTTGAACAGAAATATGTCTTTGCTTTTTATGCCAAATTGTACGGTAAATCAAAAACATAAGTTATTTTGATTAATACTGCTGTAAAAAAAGGGGAGGAGGGTGGTAAAAAATAAAAACTTATAAACAGTGTGTTTTTGCTTTGTTGACAGCCTTTAACCCTAATGAAGGTGTAGGGAAAATATGGGTTTATTTGTGACAGGAACTTTGTTAGGTCTGTTTAATTTCTGATAGAGGTTTCGATGAAATGTAAATAGTTGGTATAAAGTCTGAAAGCAGTTTTGTGCATGTTGTTCTTTCTGTGGTTTCTCCTGACCTGACTGGGGGGGTAAAGAGGCCAAAGACGTAAACTGTAAATGGTTCCAAGTGCCTAAATATTAGCTTCTTTGAAATAGTTGCTATGTGAGAACTATTTTTGAAAATTTGAATTTACTGTGCATTTTGATATCCAGTTTCAGGGTTTTTTCCTTTCAGTTTTTGATTAAAACATGTCAACAGCTGGAAGATGGAAGTGTTTTGGTGGTTCTTTACACCCAATTTTGGATTCTTGGAGTATTGACAAACTGATTCAAAGATCAGTGAACTTAATTTAGTCTAAAATTAATGTATACATCCCGTTGCTGACATATTTCTGCCCCCTGGTAAAGATATGTGAAGGTTTTTTATTGCAGTAGGGAAAACAATTTTGTTGACAAATAATCCCTAGTGGCACAATTAGTACCTCTGCTGTTAACACTTTGTCCAATCCTCTTTACCCAATGGAACATAACTCAGTCTTCTGTAATATTTCACAAGCTTTTCAGGCAGAGGCAACCAGATTTTATGGAAAATGTCTTGATATTTTCAAATAGTTAATAACGCCGTACTAGCAAAGTTCCTATGTCTAAAGAGAGACAGGCCCACAGCACTACAGGTCCTCCACAGTGCTAAACAGTGGCTACGAGGTGGTTTCCCACATATTTGTTTCACATTAAATTCACCTGAACTGTTTGTTTGAGGAAGAGCTCAATCTCATATGACCAAAGCACATGGCTCTAGCTAGTAGAACTTGACAAACTCTACATGTTAACTTTTGTGATTGCAGATTAGTTTCTGGCATCACCCATCCATCAAACAGCTATGTAGATGGTTTCTGATGCTTGTTTTGGTGACCAACTGGTTTTTCCTGCATAATAAAGGACTTTTCTTACTGGGTGATAAAATGTTTGAAATGTCTTCCTTGCTTTAGCCAACTCCTTGTTGGTGTAATATTAACCTTTGCATTTGGGATGATTTTCATAGACCAAATAATTAAATGTAAACAGCACCATACTTGCCCCCAGCTACTTTCTGAAGGAGGCACATATAAGGACCTAGAAGGAGTGTCAAGGAGCTGACAGAACTCTTTCATTTGAGTGTTGTTTCTTTTAATAAAAGTTGATTTCAGAGTGATCAAACAGCAATTCTTGAATTCTTAAAGTGGGATTTTCCCCTGTGTGGTAGCTGTCAACTGAAACTGCAGCCGTGACATCCGGTGAACATAGTAAGCCTTGGAGAGTTCTTTTGAAGCAACACATGTACTGACAACATGCAGCCGCTAAGGAGTTCATTGTATTTTTAACAAACCAGTGTCTTGTCTGGCAAATTTAATAAATCAGGGATTGTTTTTGATATTTAACATTAGTTTTGGTACTTATTTGGTATTTAGGTTTTGTTCATCATCCAAAAGACTCTTGAGGAAATTGGTCTGTACCCAAGAAAACCTAAAATGAGGGCCAACATTCAAGATTCAGTTTGATATGAGACTAGTAGGCTAATAAAGAACCAAATGTTTTTTATTTTATTTATTTATTTTTTATTTTTTTAATCTTTTTATTATTTTTTTTAATTTTTATTTATTTATTTATTTTTATTTTAAAGAACCAAATGTTTAAATTAAATAGCAAAATTAAAATGGGTACAGGAGCCAAAACGTGCCTCACATCCTGTTTTTGGTGAATCAAACACCAGATGTGCTGTAGTGTTCTGGATCACCAGCACAGTTTCACTGTGTTCTAAAACAGTGGAGATAAGCATCGACTAAAGCAAATACCTTGAGTTAAGTGGAATTTGTGACCCGATCAATTGTTTCACAGAACAATGAAAGGACACAACTCCCAGGTTTTAGGAAATCATAATGAGAATGATAGAAGAACTGAATTTATCTTTGATAATTTGAGAACAAAATTACCAGAATTAGAAAAGCTTATTTTAGAGCTTCAAAATGGATATGTCCAAAAGTCAATAATAATCCTTCATCCTGTAAATACATTTAAGTCCACAATTATTAAGTGGTGTTTTTCTGATTGGAAATCACAGGAAACCTCCCAAAAGATAATAAAAGCAGCATAATTCTTTTATGGCAAAAGTTACATTTTGAAACATTTTTATTCTGTTCTCATTAATCAGAGAAAAAAAAAAATTATATTTGCATTACTGACCATCCAAATGTGTTTTTTTAATACTGAGCTCCAGTTCTTTAAGGCTGTTAATCTCAAGTTCGCTTCACAGATTCTCTATCAGATCAAGATGCCGGCTAGCTTTTACCAAAATGTTAATATTACTCTGAGTCAGAGAAACTATTTTGGTAAAGTTAAAAGATTTGTCATACTAGATTGGTGGTTTGTAGGACCAATGTAAAGACAAGAGCACGAAAGCCACATGGAGAGTAGAAGTATTTAATAACAGAACTGAAATAACTTACAGAGGGGAATACAGGACACAGAACATGGATGATGAGACAGGCATGGAACGGATAGGCAAACAGTAGGATGTAGTGGCAAGCAATGAAAACCAGAGTGTATACAAAGAGGCAAGTGGAGAAATGACCAATGAACTAGAAGAGCTAATCAGATGAAATGTGGAGCAGCTGCTGGCAGGAAGAATGCTGAGCAACTGAAGGAGGGAGGCTAATTGATACAGATGAGCAGGAATACAGAGAAGTCTGGGGAAGTAACAGAAATATCTATTTTTGGTTCATTTCACAAGAATGAACCAAAAACCTAATCTACAATGAATGAACTAAAACATCTCGAGATCATGACAAGATTACTTTAAACCCAAATCTCCCAAGGGTACAAATTATTTTGCGCTTAACTGTAGCGTATTTATTATTTTTGCTGTATTAATTTAATGGTGAATTTACTTTTGTACTTTAGAAGATACACTGAGCAGAATAAAATAGGAAAATAATTAATTGATCTGTTATTAAACTGTTGTCTAGTTTTGTATCTTATTTTAATGCAGAACTAAACTTTTTAAACTTCAGAGAAATCTTTCATTTTAACTTAAATATTACATATTTTGTAAACCAGGTTAAGGAATACTCTTTTCAACCCACTCTTGGGTAGTCTTGACATTATAATTTAGTCACATTAATCCACTTTTGGATTTAAAATTTCACCCAGTATTGGTGGGTCCAAACAATCACCCAACCCTTTTGTGTTTAACCAATCCTAGGTTGGATAAGACCATATTTGACCTAAGGCTGGGTTAGCAAAATAACCCAGTGTTAAGATTTTTTAGAGTAAACATATATCAATATTAAATTATTAACTTCGAATAGAATTTTTTTTTACTATCCCACAGTGGGCAAATTTAGGTGTGCCAGTAGCAAAGTGAAAGGCAAATGGATGCATACAGATTTACACAAATGGTAAAAAATATAAAAACAAAAAATAAGAATAAGAGACAAAACTTACAACATAAGAAAAAATATCTGTACAGTTATTAAAAACTATGAACTAGAGGAAAAGTACTTAAAGTGGAAATGAACTGCAAAAATTAAGAAGCCTATTGTAATCATAAAACCTATTGTCCTTATGTTCAGTTTTGCAGCAGTGAAATCAGTATTATGGCTTTGTACAAATGAAAATATCTAACCCTAGACTCTCTACAACTTATCTGTAAGCAAGACTGTTGTTAAATTATCATATAGTCAAAGTAAAATTTGCACTAGGAAAGACCTAACAATTTTTGTGCCAAGACCTAACACATGGTTCCTGTTGTTGCGTATGGGAGTTAAATTAGAGTCCTACTACTTTAACACTACAAAACTGTAAACGGCTTGTTTAATACAGACATTGTCAAGCATTTTAAAGGCATGTCGGTTTGTGCAACATTTAAACAGACCTCAAGTAAGTTGTGTGCCGAAAAGTTTAATCTCATTTGCACAGACAATCATTTTCTCAGCAAAAAACTAAAAGGTTTCTGAGTCAGGTGCCTCAGATATTAAGACACTATCCTGTGATGCACTTTTTTTACTCACTAACAATAAAAACACAGTTGGGTAGAGAAGTATACATGCCCACTGCAGGAATTCACAAAATACAAAAATCACAAAACACCACACTGTAGAAAAAATATGCGTCATTTGTATTTTGGCAAGTGACATCACAGGAGAAAGAAGAATGAACCGTTCAAACATTATGGCAGATGAGGGAATTTTGATAGATTTAAGCATAGATTATAAGGCTTTTCGAGTTGCATTTGAGTTGCAAGAGGTTTAACCTTACTTATCTGAGCCAGAGTTTCACCCCAAGCCATGAAGGATGAAGCAAACAATGACTATCTTCAGAACTAAAGCTGGTACAAATGTGTTTGTATTCCTGCTTCAATTTTTCCAGTGATCAGGTTAAGTGCATTTTTAATACTCGTAAAATACAAGTCGAGTCATCATTTAGAGTGGAAATAGCAACTGATTTGGGACTTCTTCATGAAATAAAAATGTACAAGATTATAGACATCTAAATAGGAAACCTTATCATACCATGTTGTTCTTCCAGTCCCAAATCATATCTAAAGAGAGTATAATTGGTTTTACAGAAAAGCCTGGCCAGCAACTTTCCAGGAGACTTCCAGGATACATCCTACATTGCATGGTCAGATTTTGGTTTAGATTGTTCCGGCGCACCCACGTTGTCCAGACGATGTGGGTGGGCCCTGTGGGTTCAGCTATCACCATGGCCGCAGTAGTTTATAAGATCCTGGTTATCATTCTGTCCTCCCCTCCATCTGACTGTTGTTAAGATTAATCTCATGACTGCAGTGAGAATGTTGTTGAAGGTTTGCATGCTGGCTGGGAATGTCTTCATAAGCTGTGACAGATACCACCTGGGGGGATGATAGGAAGGGTCAGCACAAGCAGGGAGCTGTCCCCAGTGTACACAACAGCTCACTGTTGTCAATCTTTCAACTCCCTAGCTGAGCATAAGGGCCGCCTGGGGACTTTGTAATAGCAAAACAAGATTCTACGTGGACGACTAAATCTTCCCAAACAAAGATGGATGCAGTGGCCTCAAAAGCGGAGGTTCAATGAATATTTATCATAGAAGCAACAGCAGGGTGGTTGGAGAAAATTAGAGGGAAAGAGCACAAACCAAATTTTATATCAAAGATAGTGGCGAGGACTGAGCTTTCCCAGTTTCACTCATTTCCATCCAAATCAAGTTCCACAAAATCACCACGTACACATAACTTCCCCTATTGAAATAAATTTGAAACAAATAAAATTTGTTTAGTGAACAATGATTGAATTAAACTGATACTAATTTCAGTCTTTACAACATAAGAATGAAGGAAGTGGTGCTGAAGTTTTCCTCATAAAGCTGTTTTTATTGGAGTGAGTGGCACAGCTCCATCCATCATCATGCAGTTAGTAGGCGATTCCCAGGAGCTAACTGAAATTTCTATTTGTGAAACTGGTGGATATTCAGAGCGGCTTCACCACTGTGATGTTTATTTGCCGTCCTGAAATGCAAAGAGGCAGACAATAAGGCAGTTAAAAAAGAATGCTTCCACCTTGGCTTTAGTTGGTTCAAAATAGATAATGGGGATTTTCCTGCATCAGAATAGCATACAAATGTAATCACTGCATGCAGTCAGCTTCTGCCTGGAGCTTAATCTTAAAATCAACAAGAGGGTCGTTTAATAAGATCATCTGAAAGCATTGCAGAAAACGTTGTGCCCTGCATATCTTCAGGTCCATGCACATGCACTATAATCTGAAGGGTTTAAGTTGACCTTTCTTGTTACTCAACATCTCTCGAAGCAACTCTTGCATTAATATGTCTGATTGCTTTATTAGAAAGAATAAGGAGCTCCCGGTGTTCAGAAACAGATCAGTTCGTGAGTCACCATTTCTTTTGTAATATGTCCAAGGTCTTTGCAGTGCTGTTTCAAAATTTGGGATTTAGTGTTTTACTCACAGTAGCTTCTGTTAGTGCTCAACCGCATACTATTTTGATCTATGAAGAGAACTTCTAAATAGATAAGACTGAAATGGGTGACCCTTCCAGGGAGTGGCAACGCCCACTGACTGTTGAAGATAGGCACCAGCTTTGCCCTTAAACCTGCAAGCATAATGTGGGTATAGAAAATTAATGGTTGGATTATTAGTTCAACTTTTCTTTTGAAATGAAGGCTAAAATGTAGTGCCTGTTTTTTTACTATTTTTCTACAAGTCCAATAATTTAAAAATTGAGTTAGATTTTTTTTAAAGAGGGACTTTATGGAAAGATTAATGAATTATTTGTCCTGCATTGGGACACAGTAGGAATATAAAGAATGCTTGAGCTTTTTGGGAGCAATGATGGTTATAAAGTCAAACAGCTTCTGGGAAGAAAGATCTGTGATTATGCTCCTTTGTGCACCTAGAATGCAGCAGTCTGTTACTGAAGGAGCTCTCTAGTTTTGCAACTAGGGAGACATTGTCCAACACTTATGTTGTTTTTACCAGAGTTCTTCTGTCTCCCACCACCTTAACAAGGTCAAGGGCCATCGTAGGACAGAGCTGGCTTTTCCGATGAGCTTGTCCAGCAGGTTCCTCTCAGCTGTAGGTAAGCTGATGTTCCAACATATTACACCATAAACCATGTCTGAAGCCATCACAGAGTCAAACAAAGTCTTAAGGAGCACACCCTGTACTCTAAAAGATCTCAGTCTCTGTAGTAGGTAGTCTGCTCTGACTGATTCTGTAAAGAGCGCAAGTGTTGTGACTCCAGTCCAGTTTTCTGTTTAGGTGAGCACCTACTTGTAAGATTCCACTGTCTCAATGTCAGGTCCCTGGATGTTCACCAGTGTCAGTTTGGTGGGTCTGCACCTGGCAAAATCCACCACCAGCTCCTTGGTTTTCCATGAAATGGTTCCACTGTCACCAGTCCACAAAGTCTTGAGTGCACTGTCTGTCCTCTGAGTTGTCCTGACTTGTGATGAAGTGGACTATGGCAGAGTCATCAGAGAGCTTTTGTAACTCCCCCAGCCTGGGGAGTTGATAGAGAAGTCTGCAGTGTATAGGTTGAAAAGAGCCGGTGCCAACACAGTTCCCTACTTGGCCCCTATACTGCACACCAGCCTGTCAGAGACAGCCCTGCGTCACTGGAAGAAACCTACAGCAGAACCTTGTTTAGTGTGAGCAGCCATCCACCATGACCAACTGGGAATGTGAGAAGACAAAGTATACACAGAAAAACAAAACCACAAGCACTGATCCAGTAACACTTTCTATGTTACAAAAAAATCAAAAACGTAACAACAGTAGTAGCTTCTTTGGTGGGTTTATCTAGAAGAGAAACAATGCTAAGCAGATAATCTCTAGATAAAGTCTAGATTATGAAAGAGAGCCCATACATTTAGTCACAGTAAAAGCTCAACCAATAGCTATGTCTAGGAGAGAGACAGGGTTAAACATTGAAAGACAGGGCTATGTATCTATAGAAGGAGAACCTGAAGCTGCTCGCAGCAGTAGCACAGCTGATGCCCCCCTACAGGAATGTGTCAGAGCTATACAAAACACCAGGCGGCATGTAACTTCTATGAAGATAAAACACTGAGAGAGAACAAAAAGTTCAAAGCTGAAATTACAGCAAATAGTGCAAAAATTGGTGAGGAAAAAGGTTCATGTTGTCCAGCAGCCTAAGCCTGTAGCAGCATAACTACAGAGACAGCTCAGGATAATCTAAACCACAATGGAAAGTTTTAAGCCTAGTCTTAAAAGTAGACAAGGTGTCTGCCTCATGGACTAAAACTGGGAAAGAAGGAAAGGCTTCTTTCTACAGGAAAGAAGCCTAATGACTAAAATATTTGCCTCCCATTCCACTTTTAGAAACACCAGTAACCACCAGTAAAACTGCAGTCTGAGAGTGAAGTGCTCTGTTCTGAACATATGGAACAATCGGTTCCACAATATATTATGGAGCTTCATTATTAAGCTCTTTATATGTGAGAAGGATACTTTTAAATTATGCTCTGGATTTAACAGGAAGCTAAAAAATAGAAATAAAAGCCTCTTTTTTAAATTCTTATCAGAACTCTTGCTGCAGCATTTTCGATCAGCTGAGGGGTGCATTTTGTGGACAGTAAATAATTACAATACCTTAGTCTTTAAGCAACAAATGCATGGACTAGTTTTTCAGTGTCACTCCTTTATAGTATATTTCTAACTTTGGCAACATTCCAGAGGTGAAAGAATTAAATCCTAATAATCAGTTTATTCTACTATTTAAATAACATAACATTAAGCTTCTTTACTTTATTATTAGGAGCGAATTTAAAGCCATTCAGATTAAATGACTGACTAAGCAGTTTCTTTTTCAAAGACTATGGCCCAAAAGTGAAAACGTATGAATTTAAAGGGGACACATTATGCAAAATCCACTTTTTTAGCCTTTAAATACACTTTGTTGTGTACTTGGAGTCTGTAGGAGTGCAGAAAAGTTGAATTTAGTCTCTCCAGGTGCTGCGTAGATATCTTTATATTATTTTTGGGTCACATTTTTCAGTCCATTCAGTTTTCTCTGTCAACTGTTACGTCACACTATTTGCTACGGAACAGCTAAATAAGGTCATGGACTTCCGGCTAATAAATTTTGCGTAATCAATTTATTACACAGTTCCCAGCATCAGCACCTCTTCTAAGTGCCTGGTTAAAAAAAAATTTTCATGTAAATCTACCCACATCATTGGATGAAATTTCTATTTTCCCACTTCAAGGACGGGTGCCTTCAGAAACCTCTGCCAGTATCGAGAAGGATTTTCTGGAAGACTTCATCTGATTAAGCAGTCGGTTCCTTCTGTCTATGGAAACCACGGACACAGCAAAGCAGTATAAAACACTAAAATGACGACAAACTTTATTTCAAACATGAATTTATTGGGTGTTGCTATGACATCCTAGCCATTGTTCTGATAGCAGTAGCATTGTGCCTTCTGCTTGTGTTAGTGCTGTGTGCTGCTTTAAGCTCCTTGAGGACAGAACCGTACTGAATGTTTTGAATAGTATTATTGCATAAACAGTTTTGTATTGTTTTTGCCGTTTTTGTTTTGTTACTGCGCCACTAGATAATTGTTATCAAACTGCAAAAATGTCCGAATGGGTCAAAGTGGAGTGTTCATTGAAGCTACAATAACAAAGAATTCAGACCAAAGAATTGCATTTGCACTTTATATAGACAACATAATGATTTAAGTGTGAAAAGGAAGGATTTAAAAGCATGATATGTCCCCTTTAAAAGCTAAGAATTAAGTCATCCAGTATTTTATATCTGTAAGACAGTCCTGTAGTCTACCTAACTGATTGAATTCATCAGGATTTATGGATTAATAGAGACGAGTATTATCAGTACAACATTGGACATTTATTCCATTTTGTCTGATAATTTCAGTAATTGGAAACATATATATATATATTAAAGAAACGTGGCCCAAGCACTCCACCCTGAAATGCTCCTCAGTTAACCCTGGTGTGTGAAGAACATTTATTATTTACATAAACAAGCAGGAATTATTATGATCCTTTGGTGTTAGGTATTGGTTTTCATTTGTGTCTCTGTTTCTACTATGAACAAGAAAATCAGTTTGTAAAAGGACAGAAATTTAATTTGCAACCCTCTGCTGTGTTTTTCTGTGATACTGAGAACATTAAGAATGGAACAGATTCTTTAAAAGTTGTTGCAACATTGTCTGATAAAGATCTACAATAAAACTATTTTTTCTCAGGAGTGGAGTACTCAGTTATGTTGAACTAAAAATTTATTAAAATATGGTTAAACACTACAGGTTTGTGAGGAAATATTGTGATTTGTTCAAACTTAATGCCATTTGTCAGCACAAGGTCCAGTGTTTGAAGACAAAAGTGGGTAGGTCTGCAGATGTTTTGAGCAAAGCCAATTGAGTCTAAGGAAGCCTTGAAGGCTACATTTAGGCTTTCATTCTCAGTGGCGACATTAATGTTAAAATCCCCCACTATAATGACGTTATTAGTATTTACAAATGAAAAGTAAGGGCCTGGTGGACAATACACAACAACAAACAGAATTGGTTTTAGTGCTTTGTAATTTGGAGGATAAAATCTAAAGGTTGGATATTTAAAATAATTGTAGCAATAAATCTGACTGAAAGATGGTGGCTACTCCTTATCCTAGTAAAGTATTTTAAGAAATGTGAAAATTTTAATAATTAGGAGTTGCCTCATTTATACTAACACAATCCTCTTACATGCAGGTTTCTGTTGATTATTACAAATCAAGTCAATACCTAGAATAAAGAGAAAGATTATTTTCAGTAATCCACATTTAATTGTTCTTTTTTATGTTCAGTCTGAGTCATATTTATTTTTTATGAGATTTCTATCATTTGCTCCTTTTAGATTAGTTTTTAGCTGATACCTTGAGGCCAGTAAAAGTGACTGTGGTACACAGTAGTACATGAAAAATACTTTCCATTTTAAACATGTGTTACAAAGCAGAAGGTCTTAAGTGTTTAGTAATAGAGGAGCTATATGAGGTAAAATTAAAATCAAAGTAAAAATCAATTCAAAACTGTTCACTTCAAGCACCATCAAAGTTTGGATTTTAACACCGCACTACTTTTCTAGCATATAGTTACTCTGGCTGGATACAAAAAGTGTATCCAACTGTATCCGCACTACGTGCTGTTTCACATGGTGTCTAACTAACAGTCTTCTGTGTTATAACTATATACTTCTACAGTCTCTCTCATCCTTTTTAAAATCCCTCCACATTTGAGATGTGAAAAATCGAAACCTCAAAAAAATGTTTTAAAGTTATTTCTTTTATTTTTTATTTTACCTCTATTGTGACATATGTCCTGTATCATTTAGGTTTAAAAATAAACAAACCTGTGCACACATTTAAACTGTATTATTTACTATTGGATTCAATGTCAGCATTCATGCTTATGGGGTCAAAAGTTATAGAGAATAAAAAAAAACTCAACTGTCCTAGTGGGAGTTTTCTGACAGCTTTCCTTTTCTTCGTCCTTTCGCTAAAGGCACACTTTACAGTGAGGCTATAATCAAAGATTAAAAATGATCTCATTGTACAATTGTGTCAGTCAAAAGATGGGTACAAAGAAAATGCATTGAATTATTTACCATGATACAGTAAAGACATTCATTAATTATTTGAGAAAATATGAGACACAATAGAAATGGCAGAAACTGTCTAGAAAGAAAATCTGTGAACTGAACATAAGACTGATGTGGACAAGAAATGTCCTCAGAATCAGAATTTGAGAATTTGTGCAAGGTAGCATGAGCAAACATTGCTAAGTCAAGATGTTGGATGCTAATAGACTATTGTTAAAGAAGACTGAAAGTGAATCAAAAGTTGCTTCTGCGACATATTAGTTTATGGGAATACAATACAACTATGTTATTGCAGCTATTATGCTTATTTTTTAAGCTAAAAGATTCATTTGACACTCAGTCAGTCATTTTATACCGCTTCTTCCATAGTGGGACGTGGGAAGCTGGTGCCTATCTCCAGCAGTCTACAGGCAAGAGGCAGGATACACCCTGGACAGGTCGCCAGTCCATCGCAGGGCAACACAGAGACATACAGGACAAACAACCATGCACACACTTATTCACACCTAAGGGCAATGTAGAGAGACCAATTTATCTAACAGTCATGTTTTGGACTGTGGAGGAAGCAGGAGTACCCGGACGGAACCCATGCATGCACAGAGAGGACATGCAAACTCCATACAGAAAGACCCCCAGCTGGGAGTCAAACCCAGGACCTTCTTGCTGCAACAGTACTACCAACTGAGCCACCGTGCAGCCCCCATGCAGATTTATTTGTTTTTCAGTTATATTGTGCAGGATACATTTAACATGATCATTTATCATGATCAAATTTTTTACGTATAAAACAGGTATTTTGACAGGAGCAATATAATGCAAATGTTTGGGAAACAAAGACAGCATACAGGTCCTTCTCAAAATATTAGCATATTGTGATAAAGTTCATTATTTTCCATAATGTCATGATGAAAATTTAACATTCATATATTTTAGATTCATTGCACACTAACTGAAATATTTCAGGTCTTTTATTGTCTTAATACGGATGATTTTGGCATACAGCTCATGAAAACCCAAAATTCCTATCTCACAAAATTAGCATATCATTAAAAGGGTCTCTAAACGATCTATGAACCTAATCATCTGAATCAACGAGTTAACTCTAAACACCTGCAAAAGATTCCTGAGGTCTTTAAAACTCCCAGCCTGGTTCATCACTCAAAACCCCAATCATGGGTAAGACTGCCGACCTGACTGCTGTCCAGAAGGCCACTATTGACACCCTCAAGCAAGAGGGTAAGACACAGAAAGAAATTTCTGAACAAATAGGCTGTTCCCAGAGTGCTGTTTCGAGGCACCTCAGTGGGAAGTCTGTGGGAAGGAAAAAGTGTGGCAGAAAACGCTGCACAACGAGAAGAGGTGACCGGACCCTGAGGAAGATTGTGGAGAAGGGCCGATTCCAGACCTTGGGGGACCTGCGGAAGCAGTGGACTGAGTCTGGAGTAGAAACATCCAGAGCCACCGTGCACAGGCATGTGCAGGAAATGGGCTACAGGTGCCGCATTCCCCAGGTCAAGCCACTTTTGAACCAGAAACAGCGGCAGAAGCACCTGACCTGGGCTACAGAGAAGCAGCACTGGACTGTTGCTCAGTGGTCCAAAGTACCTTTTTCGGATGAAAGCAAATTCTGCATGTCATTCGGAAATCAAGGTGCCAGAGTCTGGAGGAAGACTGGGGAGAAGGAAATGCCAAAATGCCAGAAGTCCAGTGTCAAGTACCCACAGTCAGTGATGGTCTGGGGTGCCGTGTCAGCTGCTGCTGTTGGTCCACTGTGTTTTATCAAGGGCAGGGTCAATGCAGCTAGCTATCAGGAGATTTTGGAGCACTTCATTTCATTTTTCAGCACGACCTGGCACCTGCTCACAGTGCCAAAACCACTGGTAAATGGTTTACTGACCATGGTATCACTGTGCTCAATTGGCCTGCCAACTCTCCTGACCTGAACCCCATAGAGAATCTGTGGGTATTGTGAAGAGAACGTTGAGAGACTCAAGACCCAACACTCTGGATGAGCTAAAGGCCGCTATCGAAGCATCCTGGGCCTCCATAAGACCTCAGCAGTGCCACAGGCTGATTGCCTCCATGCCACGCCGCATTGAAGCAGTCATTTCTGCCAAAGGATTCCCGACCAAGTATTGAGTGTATAACTGTACATGATTATTTGAAGGTTGACGTTTTTTGTATTAAAAACACTTTTCTTTTATTGGTCGGATGAAATATGCTAATTTTGTGAGATAGGAATATTTGGTTTTCATGAGCTGTATGCCGCAATCATCCGTATTAAGACAATAAAAGACCTGAAATATTTCAGTTAGTGTGCAATGAATCTAAAATATATGAATGTTAAATTTTCATCATGACATTATGGAAAATAATTAACTTTATCACAATATGCTAATATTTTGAGAAGGACTAGTACACATAACCTGCTGTGAAATTTTTAACCTTGTAGTTTTTTCAAGATGCTTTTAGACTTTCAAAATTATAGAAATGGCTGTTAGATTCAGCATCTGGGAGAATTATTTGGTTCTAAACAAAGTCAAGAAATAAAAAAACTGGTAAAATACTAACTGCTAATAAGCCCTCTACACAATCCCACATCATAAAACAATAACTATCCTTTTAGGTTTTGATCAGCAGTAAGCTGTCAATAAGTTTACATCACCCTCTGCACTACGTGCTAATAAGTACAGATAGCGAGAACAGCCTTCTCTGTGTGTTTTATGACAAAATCCGAGAAGGAACAAAGACAGAGCTAAGCACTGGACACACTCTGTTGAGTCACTCCCAGACAGCAAATAAAGAACAGTATTTTTAGGAGAGTGCAGAATCATTGTGGGAGTAGACTTTAAATAAAAAGAGTCACAGAATGAGTGGATCTCACCACATCAGGGAAAGGGTTATTCACTGTAAATGTCACCTCTTGAAATAGCTCAAAGGTTTTTATTTTTTATGACATGAATAATCGTCGTCCACAGTCATCGGCACCCTTGCTAATGTGAAGGGTAAAACCAACCGTATCCCACATAAAGTCCCTAGCAAAAGTATTCAAAGTCTTATTTAACTTGTTGGATGACAACACAAACTTCCACCAGGATGAACGATATGATTTTCACCGGACTGCAAGTCAAGCTCTCTTTGTGTCTGTCTGTCTGGTGAGCCATTGGCTTTAGTGTTTGACTCCATGACTAATGGCATAGAGGTAGACTGTGACACCATGGAAGCGTGCCACCCGCTTCCAAGAAGAGATAACAAGGACAAACCTGCCATTATCATGAAACTCATGAACAAGAAACATAAGTTTGCATTGTTAAAACAAGGCAAGTTGTTGAACGGAACCAACGTCTTCATTAACGAGAACATATTCCAGAAGAATACTGACATTGTCAGGAAAGCCTGGTTTCCTGGCAAAGGCTACGGTTCTGGTCATTTGGGGTATCGCTAAACTGGATAAATATGACTGAACGCTATGTTCAGGACATGGAGGAGGATTTGGATGCAGAAAATGACTTCTTCAATGATGTCATTGACAACTGTTGTTGCTAGACTAATTATAATTATCAATATAACAGGACAGATAAAGTAGACAAACTCTTAAAAATACATTTTAACAGCAGAAGTTTATATGCATAGATAGGTAGACAGACAGACAGACAGACATAGATAGATAGATAGATAGATAGATAGATAGATAGATAGATAGATAGATAGATAGATAGATAGATAGATAGATAGATAGATAGATAGATAGATAGATAGATAGATAGATAGATAGATAGATAGATAGATAGATAGATAGATAGATAGATAGATAGATAGATAGATAGATAGATAGATAGATAGATAGATAGTTGTTATATTATGTGTAAGTTATTATGTTACTAGAGAATATTAATGAACAAATAGCATCATGAAGACGAAAGAACACAGCAGACAGGTCAAAACAAAAAGGGAATAGCAGAACTGCAAAACTACAATGAAATTGCTGTCTACCTCAACTGACATGCTCGTTGGAAATAGCATTAATTAGAGAAACAGCCAAAAGGCCCATGATGACTCTGGTGGAGCTGCAGAGATCCACAGCTCTGGTGAGATAATCTATTGATACAACTGCACTTTACAAATCTGACCTTTAAGAAAGAGTGGCAAGAAGACAAAAAGCTACTGTTGAAAGAAAGGCATAAATAGTCTAATGTACAGGTTGCATTAAGCCAAGTAGAGGAAACAGCTAACATGCAGTAGACATTGCACAGCTCAGATGAGACAAAAAGCTACCTTTTTGACCTACATGCAAAACATAATGTGTGTAGGAAAAAGAAAAACAGCACTGCACATTACCCTGAACATACTATCCTCATGTTTAGACATGGGGTGGTAGGATCATGCTGTGGGATGCTTTTCATCAGCAGGAAATGGGAAGCTGGTCAGAGTTGATGGGAAGATCCATGAACCAAAATATAAAACTGCTAGAAAACCTGTGCTGCAAAAGAATTGGGCCAGGGGATGAGGTTCGCCTTCCAGTTCAATGGCCCTAAACATCGGAAGGGATTAGATCATAGCATATTCACATGATAGAATGGCCCAGTTAAATTCCAGACCTAGATCTAAATGAAAATCTGTTGCAGGGCAGTAACTTTGCTGTTCACTGATGCTCTCCATCAAATCTAACTTGGCTTGACCTAGATCTGCAAAGCTGGTAGAGACACACCAATAGACTTTACAACTGTAACTATAGGAAAAGATGGTTGCACAAAATATTGACTCCTGAAAAAACACATGCACACCTTTTTTATATATAGAATAAAAATTAACACGTTTCATTTTCCTTTTACTTTACAATTATGTACTACATTATGTTGATCTGTTATATGAAATCCTCATAAAATACATTATAATTTAAGTTTGCAATGTGATGAAAAGTGAAAACATGGGTGTGAATATCTTTGGCAGGCACTGCTCAAGCCCACACTAGTCTACAGTTATTCAGTTTGAAGAAAAATGGGTAAGGCTACTCTCTTTCCTCATCCAGTCAGCTCTCCAGCCAGGGTAAACACCAGCTCTCTAAAAGGTCACACTGTTTGTCACCTGTAGGCCCCTAAGATGAACTCTGCCCTTGTCAATATTAATGAAACATGTAGCAAATCAGGCCTCCGACAGTAATGAAGTGCCTGTGGAGAATGTGAGTAAGAATGGCTTTTTAAAGCCTCCTCTGGAGTGAGGCCACAGGAAATATGAAGCGCTGATCTTCAGTAGTCTGGCATCAGTTATGATAAGCGGACCTGGTGAACTGCACATGTCAGCTCACCATGTTAATACCCTGTGACCGTAAATGTTTTCTCCAATGATAGATTACCCATAAGGCTTTTTTATCAGCCTGGCCTAGAAATCTTATGTAACAAGTCTATATAATGCCAAAGATTAGGTATACTGTGGGTCCCTATGAGGCGGACACAATATGATTTCCAATCCTAAAAGTGCACATCTGGTTGACTGCTGATGTCAGCCAGAGCCAAGCGATATAGAGACAGCTGCCAAGGCCAGAAGAAGCTTTGTTTTTCTTGATGTGTTTTGCACTCCACTGTGCACTGATGTAGAAAACCGGTAGCACTTTGGAAAGTTCTTACACCATTTTGAGTCATTTGAATAAAAACAACAACCGTAAAATTTTATATGACTCACTCTTATAAAATCCTGTTTTGTTTTTAAGAGCCAATACATTTTAGATAAAATTATACACTAATTGAAGAAATATTTACCCCTTACAGATTTGTTCTGTTTTTGTTTTTTGTCACACAAATGTGTATATCAGAAACAGATAACCTGAGTAAATAAAAAGAAAAGAAGTGTTCAAATGATATGTTGATTTAATAAACGAAAAATCTATCCAAAACAACCTGGACCTATGTAAAAAAAAAAAGTACCAAGCATAATAAATCTTGAATAGACTTTAATTAACCATATCTTTGGTTAAATTTTAGTTACCACACACAGACCTGATTACTACCATACCCGTAAAATCAAGAAATCACAATAGTACCCATCTGACAACATAAAGTACAGGTCCTTCTAAAAATATTAGCATATTGTGATAAAGTTCATTATTTTCCATAATGTAATGATGAAAATTTAACATTCATATATTTTAGATTCATTGCACACTAACTGAAATATTTCAGGTCTTTTATTGTCTTAATACGGATGATTGTGGCATACAGCTCATGAAAACCCAAAATTCCTATTTCACAAAATTAGTATATTTCATCCGACCAATAAAAGAAAAGTGTTTTTAATACAAAAAACGTCAACCTTCAAATAATCATGTACAGTTATGCACTCAATACTTGGTCGGGAATCCTTTGGCAGAAATGACTGCTTCAATGCGGCGTGGCATGGAGGCAATCAGCCTGTGGCACTGCTGAGGTCTTATGGAGGCCCAGGATGCTTCGATAGCGGCCTTTAGCTCATCCAGAGTGTTGGGTCTTGAGTCTCTCAACGTTCTCTTCACAATATCCCACAGATTCTCTATGGGGTTCAGGTCAGGAGAGTTGGCAGGCCAATTTAGCACATTGATACCATGGTCAGTAAACCATTTACCAGTGGTTTTGGCACTGTGAGCAGGTGCCAGGTTGTGCTGAAAAATGAAATCTTCATCTCCATAAAGCTTTTCAGCAGATGGAAGCATGAAGTGCTCCAAAATCTCCTGATAGCTAGCTGCATTGACCCTGCCCTTGATAAAACACAGTGGACCAACACCAGCAGCTGACACGGCACCCCAGACCATCACTGACTGTGGGTACTTGACACTGGACTTTGGGCATTTTGACATTTCCTTCTCCCCAGTCTTCCTCCAGACTCTGGCACCTTGATTTCCGAATGACATGCAGAATTTGCTTTCATCCGAAAAAAGTACTTTGGACCACTGAGCAACAGTCCAGTGCTGCTTCTCTGTAGCCCAGGTCAGGTGCTTCTGGCGCTGTTTCTAGTTAAAAAGTGGCTTGACCTGGGGAATGCGGCACCTGTAGCCCATTTCCTGCACACGCCTGTGCACGGTGGCTCTGGATGTTTCTACAGAAATTTCTTTCTGTGTCTTACCCTCTTGCTTGATGGTGTCAATAGTGGCCTTCTGGACAGCAGTCAGGTCGGCAGTCTTACCCATGATTGGGGTTTTGAGTGATGAACCAGGCTGGGAGTTTTAAAGGCCTCAGGAATCTTTTGCAGGTGTTTAGAGTTAACTCGTTGATTCAGATGATTAGGTTCATAGCTCGTTTAGAGACCCTTTTAATGATATGCTAATTTTGTGAGATAGGAATTTTGGGTTTTCATGAGCTGTATGCCAAAATCATCCATATTAAGACAATAAAAGACCTGAAATATTTCAGTTAGTGTGCCATGAATCTAAAATATATGAATGTTAAATTTTCATCATGACATTATGGAAAATAATGAACTTTATCACAATATGCTAATATTTTCAGAAGGACCTGTAGGCTAAAGGAACTCAAAAAGCAACACATCATGCCCCAATCTGAAGAAATTTAAGAACAGAAGATCATCAGAATTATTTACATTTAGAAGTCTGGAAAGGGTTACAAAGCTATTGCTAAGGCTTTGGGAGCCCAGCTAACCAGAGTGAGAACCATTATCCACAAATGGAGAAAACATCAAACAATGGTAAACCTTCCCATGAGTGGCCAGCCTACCGATATCACTCTCGGAGTGCAATGAAAACACATCCAGGAAGTCACAGATTTGCTTATTAGAATATCTAAAGCAGTGCAGGCCTCATTTGCTTTAGTTAAGGTCATTGTTCACTATTCAACAATAAGAAAGGGACTGGACATAAATGGGCTCCAGTGATTTCTAAGGCCAAAACCGCTCCTGAAATAACACATATTTGCCAAAAAACAGTTAGAGAATGGAGAGGGGTCAAAAAGAGTGAAACATTAACTGTAGCAATTAAGTATTTTCATGTATTAAAAATCATATCATATTTTTTTGAGTTATTTCGTCGTCGTCGTCTTCCGCTTATCCGGGACAGGGTCGTGGGGGCAGCAGACTCAGCAGAGACGCCCAGACGTCCCTCTCCCAAGACACCTTCTCCAGCTCCTCCGGGGAGAGCCCAAGGCGTTCCCAGGCCACCCGAGAGACATAGTCCCTCCAGCGTGTCCTGGGCCGTCCCCTGGGCCTCCTCCCCGTGGGCCGTGCCTGGAACACCTCCCGAGGGAGGCGTCCATGAGGCATCCAGTATAGATGTCCGAGCCACCTCAACTGGCTCCTCTCAATGTGGAAGAGCAGCGGCTCTACTCCAAGCCCCTCCTGGATGGCCGAGCTCTTCACTCTCTAAGGGAGTGCCCGGCCACCCTACGGAGGAAACTCATTTCAGCCGCTTGTAACCGGGATCTCGTTCTTTCGGTCATGACCCAAAGTTAATGCCATAGGTGAGGGTAGGAACGTAGACCGACCGGTAAATCGAGAGCTTCACTTTTCGGTTCAGCTCTCTCTTCACCACAACAGACCGGCACAGCGCCCCATTACTGCGGCAGCCGCACCGATCCGTCTGTCGATCTCCCGCTCCATTCTTCCCTCACTGGTGAACAAGACCCCGAGATACTTAAACTCCTCCACTTGAGGTTGGAACTCCCCTCCAACCTGAAGAGGACAAGCCACCCTTCTCCAGTCGAGAACCATGGCCTCGGACTTGGAGGAGCTGATCCTCGTCCTAGCCGCTTCACACTCGGCTGCGAACCGCCCCAGCGCATGCTGTAGGTCTTGGGTAGAGGGGGCCAGCAAGACCACGTCATCTGCAAAAAGAAGAGACGAAATCCTCCGGTCCCCAAACCAGACCCCCTCCGGTCCTTGGCTGCGCCTAAGGATCCTGTCCATAAAAGTTATGAACAGGACCGATGACAAAGGGCAACCCTGCCGGAGTCCAACATGCACCGGGAACAGGTCCGACTTAGTGCCGGCAATGCGAACCAAACTCCTGCTCCGCTTGTACAGAGACCGGATGGCCCCTAATAAAGGGCCCCCGACTCCATACTCCTAGAGCATCCCCCCACAGGGCATCACGAGGGACACAGTCGAATGCTTTTTCCAGGGGCTACAAAACACATGTGGACCGGTTGGGCAAACTCCCATGAACCCTCGAGTACCCTGTAGAGGGTATAGAGCTGGTCCAGTGTTCCACAGCTGGGACGAAAACCACACTGCTCCTCCTGAAGCCGAGGTTCGACTATCGGCCTGACTCTCCTCTCCAATACCCTGGTGTAGGCCTTACCAGGGAGGCTGAGGAGTGTGATCCCCCTGTAGTTGGAACACACCCTCCGGTCACCCTTCTTATGAAGGGGGACCACCACCCCAGTCTGCCAGTCCAGAGGCACTGTCCCCGACCGCCTTACAATGTTGAAGAGGTGTGACAACCATGACAGCCCCACAACATCCAGGGACTTGAGGTACTCAGGGTGGATCTCGTCCACCCCCGAAGCCCTGCCACCACGGAGCTTTTTAACCACCTCGGTAACCTCAGCCTGGGTGATGATAGAGTCCAACCCCGAGTCCCCAGCCTCTGTTTCCAACAGGGAATGCGTGACGGCAGGATTGAGGAGATCCTCGAAGTACTCCTTCCACCGCCCGATAATGTCCCTAGTTGAGGTCAGCAGCCTCCCACCCCCACTGTAAACAGTGTTGTCGAAGCACTGCTTCCCCCTCCTGAGGCGGCCAGAATCGCTTCGAGATCTCTTTGAGGGACCGGTGTAAAGAGGATTGGGCGGCGGACGAAGATGGAGACCTCGGCGGCCCAATCCCCAGATGCTTAGGCTGGCTTAGGGCGAGTGATTATTTATTTCTTTTCAAATTTATCATCTATCTGACTGAGGGGATTCACAAAATCCTGACATTACGTTGTGTCCAATCACTAAAAGAACAAATAATTAAACTATTTGGCGTCAGACTAATATATTTTGAAATAATTTTGAAGTGATTAATTTATACATGAAGTGTAACTAGTTAAATAGAAAATTTGAGACCTGAAAATGAATGTTCACATCATCATCAGCTCATAAAAGATTTAAAATTATCAAATGTTTTAGAATTCTATGAAAATTGAACAGAAGATTTTTTTATGGATACTTTCAGATTTTCTAAATGCCGTTCTTACCTTTGAATTTACTTTTGTGTTTCTCTCTGTCTACCATCTTTCTTTGCACTGATTCAGCACTAAGAGCACACAGAAGGCACCCTATTGTGATGTCATCTGAAATGGACTATGAAACACATTGCTGAAAACAGATAAAATGTGGTTTTTGAGGTGGACATAAATCAGATTTGTGAAGCAATTAAAACTATTTTTAAAGTTGCACCCATTCGGGCACAAGCTTTAACTTCCTTCCAGATGTCTTCAGATGTTGCTCCAGTATTTCCACATAATGGTCTTTCCTCTTGATTTTTGTTCCTGAGTGGTTTTGCAAACTGTAATCTAAAATTTTTATGTTGCTTTTGAAGTTATGTCGTCTTCCTAGCTGAGTGACCTTTCAGCCCATTTGTTAGCTTTTTACTGTCAACCAGCTTCATTTATTATCTTCATACGGTCTTTTTCTTTAGCTTTAGCGTTGATGTGCACATTTCCCACCAAAACACGTTCATATCCAGGACAAAGAACCGGTTTCCTTCCTGATGGCTGGACCTTCCCATTGTTTTTATATTAATGTTTAAACAGATGAATGTAGTATTTTTATGGCATCTGGAAATTGTAGTAAAGAATAAACCAGACATGTGGAGGTCCACAAGGTCTTTATATCTTTCATGATTTTACTCAAGAAAATAGTTTGTTTGAACCTTGCAAAGAACCAATTTTATTAACTGGGCCTTCCAAAAATGTTGTTGCTTTTCCTAATATTTTGAGGGATAGTGAAACAAAACTTTAATGAATTCTGTGTCTCAATATTCTGGTATTTATTTGGTCATTCTAACTAACAGAAAATAGGAAATGTTTTGGCTGATTTAATTTCATTTACATAAAAGTCAAGTGTTATTACTTACCATTAGAAAAAATATCAATACAGATGTGTCAGCTAAAGAAACTGCAGTTTGTCTGTTGGTGCAATGTCCAAAACATTGCTTTTCCAGCTATGTTATTTAAATTGGGCTATTTTGTGAGCTTATCTTAATATGAGCAGCATTAGGTTACAAGTAACAGATAAAATCCTTCTTCATATTTTGCCTATTATCTATTGTTTCCAAACCTGAAAGTGTGATTTATACGGCAGTGGCTCCTTTGATGTCCAGCCAACCTTGCCCTGCGTCTTCTCTCCCTCTTCCTATAACCTCCCCCCTTGGAACCTTCATCCTCTCCTTTTTTTTCATCTGTCCCAGACCGGTCAAATATTTGCTCTGCATGGCCCCTGGCCTGTTTATTTTCTGGAGTGCATTTTCAGCTGTGGATGGGCCGGTGCAGATGCTCAACACTGGACTCTCAGACATCCAACTGTTTGGTTTAGCAGCTGGGGATGAAGGCTGGGCATTCCTCCTTGAGCTCTGAGTATTGGCTTTTCTCAATTCGAAGCCAAACTGGATCTATGAGCTTCACATATTCACACATTCACACTATGGCTATTGACCCTCCCAGCACACACAAGATAAAGTATGAATTGCTTGGCGTGCCAGTGGAACATGTAAGGAAATAAGGGGCCCTATTTAGTCTCTCTCTGTCTTTCTCTGTGTTTCTCTCTCTCTCTTACAGAGGTCTGGTGAGAGGGATTAGGAGGTGCATGAGCCAACCTGCTTCCTGCAGATTCCAACCTGGCCAGTCAGATCGGGGCTCTCTGCCAGTGGAATCCTAAGGACAACCACATTGGTATTTCCTGGCCCAGTCCCACATCCCTAGTGGCTCATTCAAGTTAGAGCTTTATAAATACAGGTGATGCACAAATACAATCTCCATATTTTATCCTACAGATTAAGAAACAGCAGTTTCAGAGTTTCAAACCACAAAGAATTTGTCAGTGTGCTAAAGAAAGTTAATTTGCACAGCTTTTGTGTTGAGAAAGTTTTTTTTTAATTCATCAATTCCTTTTAGATTACATAGAGTATCTTAAAATGCCTTAGCTCCACACCATGTCAGGGAAAATCCTGTATATATTTTTATCGTTGATAGCTTTAGTGATTCTTAATGGCTTAAACAGTTTGTGCATATGCAGAACCATGGCTGTCAAGGCACTTGGACCTCAATGTCCCTGCAGATCTAATTACTCCAATATCACTTCATGGAGTGGCGCATGACTGTGCAGCTTCTGCACAAGTCAAGCCGCTGCACACTTTGACAGTAATAACAACTGAGAGGTCACAGAGGACTTGAAGTGCACTCCAGAAGTCATCTGAGGGGAGACTTCAAGAGAGTTGAGGACATTATCAGCAAGAAAAATTAAGTGGATAATTTTCCTTTAGTAGAGGCAGTTTAAGAGATTGTGCAGAGGTTCAAGCAACATACAGATGTGGACAAAAACAGGGTTTTCTTCAAGAGATGCAGGCATCAAGGGATCAACTGGAGAATCAGCAGTACACCCAAACCTGTTGGATGTATGAAAGACCTAAAACAAAGAGCAAATGATAATGTTTGACTCAGATTTGTGAATAACCAAAGAAACAAGTGTCTGGCAGATGAACATGACTAATTCCTCATGGGCTTCTGTCAGCTTCTTGTGAAATGTTATGCTCTGTGTATCGACACATGCCAGAGAAGATCCCCAGGGTAAAACCTCATTGCTTCCTCTCCGATGAGATGCTTTATTGTCCTCCAAGAACCTTTCCAATTCAGTATAGTTGACACATAACTCACATGTTTCTGTGAACTTGCCACAAGCTTAATTAAAAAAATTGAAAATGAAACCTTTGGATTTGGGGCTGCACGGTGGCGCAGTTGGTAGCACTGTTGCCTTGCAGCAAGAAGGTCCTGGGTTCGATTCACGGCCTGGGGTCTTTCTGCATGGAGTTTGCATGTTCTTCCCGTGCATGTGTGGGTTCTCACCGGGTACTCCGGCTTCCTCCCACAGACCAAAGACATGCCTGTTAGGTTAATTGGTAACTCTAAATTTCCCTTAGGTGTATGAATGAGTGTGTGCATGATTGTATGTATGTGTGTTGCCCTGCGATGGACTGGCGACCTGTCCAGGGTGTACCCTGCCTCTCGCCCATAGACTGCTGGAGATAGGCACCAGCTCCCCCGTGACCCACTATGGAATAAGTGGTAGAAAATGACTGACTGACTGACCTTTGGATTTGTTCTCATGAAGGCAGAGAGACTTTTTAGTAAAGCCTGACCCTACATAATTTAGCTAGTACTCTCCAGAACAAGCTTGCTTACCTAAAGTTACTTTATGGAACTCACCAGGCACTTTCCTGGAACTGTCATGGAACTGGATAGTCACTTTTTTAGAATTTATCAGGAACTATATTGAACTAATGCCTGGTTCACAGGGGCAGATTTTAAAATCTTCGACTGCTTTTCAAAACCTGAAAGATCCCACACATGATGATAAAAAATTGGTACATATAATAGTTTGGGTTCTATAGTGTGTGGTGTACAGCCAGATAGCAATCACAACGCACCACACACAAACAGATTTCATTCATGAACATTCAGACGGGAAATCTTGCAAAACTACAGAGGCTACAGAGGACGTTCCCTGATGATGTGCATGTTTGTCCTCGGGGAACACTCCACACGGTAGGATATCGGGTCAGGACAATCCAACATGTTGAATACCCCCCGATTTGAGGTCGGAGCGGTCCCGACTTCCTTTAGAACAGACTAGATCATTCACACAACACACAGCAAGAATATCTTATACTGTCAGATTATCTTAAGAGCTATCAAGATAATCGGGGAATGTCGGAAGGGGAACATCAGGTCAAAAATGGGCATTACAATTCTGGCCTATGAACCAGGCATTTAGAGGTTAGTTTCTGGAACTTGCCAGTTGCTTTCCTAGAACTTACTGGTTACTTTCCTGATACATACCAGGTACCTTTTTGCTTTGTGTTTTAAACATAAACTATACGTTCCAGGAAAGCAATCTCTGTAATATGTAGTGTTACCCCAAAGTCACATAATACTTCCACAATTTTTGTCCGTTTAAACCTGTTTTTCCCAACTCTGTATATTATAATAAATAATATCTGTTTTGTCAGTTCAGTTTCAATCTATGGTTCCAGTACCCATGGCTCCACTCTGCTCGATCTCACTCTACTTCGCAAGCTGTTATGTTTCATTCATTCACTGGTCGCTGGAGTTATGGCTTGAAGCCCCACCTCCACTCATCAGCTTTGTGCGCTGTGCCACTATTAACCCTTAATGTCTTATGGTAAAATAAAGACTCATCATCAGACACTATGCCGTACACAAGTTGAACCATCGCCACAGTATTTGGCTTGACCCGCTTTGGCCATTGTGGTCCTTGATATTTTTTGTAGTTGTTCTTGGGTTTTTGATCTTTCACCGGCACTGAGGTGTGCTTTAAAACCCATGGCTTGTCATTCTCTCCGCTACCTCGGCGAAAACTTTCTCATGCCGCTGGCATAGGGCCAACCACGTTCATGGTCAATCAGTTCATCAGTACATTTTGGCCCTGCTTAGCCCTGATGAGACCTGCTGACGGGCTGAGTGGAGTCGGCCAAAGCAGATGCCATGTAAAAGCAGCATTAGTCATTGAGTTAACAGGAGGCACACCTGTGAATGTACTCTAAGGGATATGTCACTGTTTTCTTGTGTGACAACATGGAAAGTTAAAATAAATAAGCTAAGATATCAGGATGAGAATTGTCAGCTTTCACAAGTCTAGTTAATTGTTAGTATGATTTCCAGATGCCTGAAGATGCCAAGTTCTTTTGTTTGAACAGTTGTGCTAATATAAACTCCATGGGAATGTTCAGCCATAATGCATTTACTGTTCAGGTAAAAGACAGGCATCGGCCTTTGCACAAAACCAAAAGACCATGTCAAGTTGTTGACTTGAGCTGTTTAGAGTGTCATTATCCCAGCGAAATGAGTTCTGTACCGATCTAAAAACCCAGATAATGGTTTCCAAAAGCACTCAAGCATATGGACATATTTTTTGAGACATGTCTCATGATCTAATGAAGCTAAAGTAAAAGTGTTTGACAATAATGGCCATCATTACATTTGGAGAAAAATTCCAAACGTGAAGTAGGGGGATGGCAGTATCATGTTGTGTGTCTAACTGCTGGAGGGGCTTCTACACTTCACAACATAGATGGAATCAAAAAAAAAAAACATTATGCTTGGGCACAAATGGGTCTTCTAAATGGACATTGATCCCAAGCATGCCACCAAAGTAGTTACAAAGTGGCTAAAAATAAAAGCAAAGTCAGTATCTTGGAGTGTCCATCAGGGTGTGTGCTTGCACCTCAGCAGAAACGTGTCAAAATTCAATTTAAATATCATGAGGAGGTTGTAGAAGTATACTCTAAACTCATGCAGTTTTAAGGCAATGATACCAAATACTAAGGCAATGTATGTAAACCTTCTGAATTTAGGAAAGAAAACAAAATGATCAAAAACAATTCTCTCAATATTTTACATATTCAGAATAAATAACAGGAAAAGCAAGAGCAAAAGTTTAATTATGATTTATTGTCACACAGTGAGAAAAAAAATGGTTATGTGTCTTTTTATAGTGAGTATACAGTCTTATTCCATGAATTAGAAATGGGTTCTGATGAGGCTTATTTGTCAGATTAAAAGTACATTTTGAAAATAATCCTGAAGCAACATTTTTTTTATTGGTCTGATGTAATATTCTGATCTTAAACGTCATGTTTTCGTTAGCTGTAAATGGAAATTCATCATATTTAACAGAGGTAAAGGCTTGAAAACATCCGTTTAATCTGTATAATGTGTTCTACTTATTGAATTGTTAATATTCAGATTTATTAATTGGTCTGTATATGGTTTCAGTTATAAATATTACCTTGTCTACATTTGTGTTGTGATTTGGCCCACTTAACTCTCTTTCCAGTGACATTGTTGACCCTGCAGTCTTCATCTGTTTTTCAATATAGTAACGGATACTTAATCCACCGGTCGGCCTCAAGATGCTGGTATAACACAGAGATGATGGGGTTAAGGAAGCTATAATAATGTTCTAACATCCGCCATTGCTTGTTCAGACCCAAATCCACCAATCAACTCAGTTCCAAAGTTAAGGTTACCATCATTCATTGAAAACAAGGTTTATTATAGTAATCTTGAATTCCAGCGTAAACACAGGAGCCAAAGGTTCTTTTGCACAAAGAGAGAGAATAATGGAGTTCAGGTGAGACTTAATTACAGCCATTTTGAAGCTTTTCTTCCTTATATTTAGTGGGTTACTAGGAGGAAGGGTTTTCCTGGAGATTCAGGAATGCCTGACTCTATTCTTGGACTTGTTGAGAAGAAGAACTTTGTTTTTTTTGTTTGTATTGCTGCTTCACTGACACTGCTGATGTTCAAGGATGCACAAGCTTCACACGTTTCATATAGGTTTGTTTTGGTTGATGAATGTGTGTTTCTCTCTTGCTGATTTCCTGGCTTTAGTAAGTGGGGCTGGCATTGCCAGTAGGTCAAACAGCCAGTCAGCAGTGACTCTCACAAAAAAAACAACAACCACCACCAGGACATGACAACGCATCACCTAAAACACACATGGCATTATCATTTGTTTTTTAAAGTTATTTCAGCCTAAAACCTAAAATAAACTTACACCCATTCCTGCAGATGATGTTTTTTATTTTGGAGCTGTTTGCTGATTTGCTAGGTAAATCTTCGCATTTTCTTTTCTGTTTTTATATGACTCAGTGATGATTCACCCTTTAATATATTTTAATGCCAATTTCAGTTTTAGTTCATTTGAGTCTATCTTTTAGAGTGAAGGTCATTGTAAAGGGTAAAATTCCCAGATTTCAGAAATAAACTAAACATTTCTTTGTTTTAAAAATAATTTAACAATGCTACCAACTGTGCCACCAATTCTACCAATTGTGCCACAGTTGGTAGCACTGTTGCCTTGCAGCTAGAAGGTCCTGGGTTCGACTCCTGGCCAGGGGTCTTTCTGCATAGAGTTTTAATGTTCTCCCCGTTCATGCGTGGGTTTTCACCGGCTTCCTCCCACAGTCCAAAAAAAAACATGACTGTTAGGTTAATTGGTCTCTCTAAATTGCCTTATGTAAATGAGTGTATGCTTACTTGTTTGTCCTGTATGTCTCTCTGTTGGCCTGTGATGGATTGGTGACCTGTCCAGGGTGTGCCCTACCTCTCGCCCATAGACTGCTGGAGATAAGCATCAGCTTTCCTGTGACCCACTATGGAACAAGCGGTATGGAAGATGAATAAACAAATAATTTACGCAATTTCTAATGTATTTAATGTATATTTGCAAGCCATGTACATAAAAATAAAATGTTTTACAAAGTGGTTGTATAACTTTCAGAGCAAAGGTTGAAATCAAAAGTGCAGATGAGATAAAAGTACAGACACACCAACAACTATAATATCTCACTGACTAAGTGAAGCCTAAATTTGAAATTAATGAAAGATATCTAATTTGCCTTGCAAGGCAGAATTTGGAATGTCTTGACCAGAAAAAGATAGACTACTCCCTTCTGGTGTGTTTGTATGTGTGTTTGTGAGAGGACCTCTGCCTCAAGTGAAGAAGCACAAGTATCTCGAAATCTCACTCAAGAGTGGTAGTAGCATGGAGCGGAACATGCATAAAAGAAGTAGAGTTGTTGCTCATATCAAAATAGAGTCATTTTAGGTACATCAGGCATTTAATCAGAATTCCTCTTGCACTTGCCTTATGAGGTTTTCTGGACATTTATCAGCAGAGGGAGAACACAGGACAGACTCAGAAGGCAATGGGAGGAAATATATGTCCTTTCTAGATGGATGGATAACTGTTACCTAATTTAAAGTGATTCAAACCATCGGAAAAGCAATTAACCCATTATCATATTTTGTTTACCTGGACCAGTCATTTCGGAATTTGAGACAGGGGATGTGGAAAACTTTCTAGTTTGGAATGCTGATATCAGAATCTGGGATATTTTAAATCATTTTTCCAACTTGAAACTCAGAAATTCCAAACTCTGACTATGCATTATTAGGCATCTAATTGTGTTTTAATGCTCGATAAAAGAACTACATCATAATCTTCCTATATAAGTAAATACAGTTTAACTTGCATTTTTGTTTTTTGTCATTTTCGAATCCCCATCCAATCATGACTATCAGATAATCAATCACATGAAAGTAAAATTGAGTTTTTGTTCTATAATCAAATTTCTTTCCAAATAAATCTTTGACAACAATAACTAAAAGTAGGATTTTTTTTTTTTTTGCATATTGTCAGAGAGCAGTTAGCTGTCCCTGCGCTATAAAGTAAAAAAAATTATTTCTCACTGTGGAATCTTTCCAAGGTAAAATGCACATAGTGTACTCAGAAATGCTGTTATTATATCTAGTCAAACATGACACTTTGTGAAGCTGGATAAGGGGTTTTCATGCCAGCAGTGGGAAGAAGGACAACATTCCTCTCTGGCTTCGGTTTTAAGAAAGATCCGACTGTCTCATGAGACCCATCAGATCTGCTCATATCACAGTGTACGAAAAAGCTCTGCACCATTTCCAGTTAAATTACATTAACAATAAAATTTAAAAAAGTTTTATTTAACACTCTAAGAAATAGACTTAGGATGTCATTTTAGGTAAATTTGTATAAACCTGTGTGTTAGTTATGGTTTACTAACATGCAAAATGAAACGGAACAAAAGGATTTTGACTCAATCTTTTGCAACACCACTTTATTTCATAATGTCCAACACCACCCCATCCATCTTTTGTCTTATTCGAAGTCTGACTCTTTCACTGTCGGCCCACATCAAGGCCAAAACCTCTTTTCCCCACCGTACACTCATAACAGCATTTACTTTCTCAAAGTAACATAATCAGCTCATCGTTCAGTTGGTTTTTTAGCCTCATGCTCTTCCCACACAGAGGGAAAACCATGACACTACATTGGAGACGTCTTCTGACTTCCCTCAGGTCCAAGAACACTGGCCAAGAATAACTGTCCTCCTACACCCATAAATCCAATGACTTTGCACTGTGTTTTATATAACTGCTGAATTCTGAGGGTAATATACGATAATATATGATGATGTCAACCAATTATTTGCTGGGCACCGAATATCTGCCTGCCGAGCTCACCTTTGCTAAATGCTTTGTGGTGGGGAAAAGCTATGTAGATTCCAGCTATGCAGGCTAAAGCTAACAAGCCAATATGCTGAAGTTGACGCTTGAAGACACAGCCCCTCCTCATTTGCATAATGAGGCAGAAATGCATACTGAAATGTAAAAAGCACAAGCATAAATAAATAGCATTGAACAAATAAATAGAAATTATTTAAACGTACACATAAATAAACATATTTTAAATTAGGCATTAATAAATAAATTGAAAACTGTGATGGATAATAAATAAATAAGATAATTATTGCAAAGGTGAATAAATAAAAACACAAATTAAATTAGATATACATTTATGTGTCATTAATAATATTTACTGCATTTTTGTGTATTTAATAGTTTGCTCATTTATCTGCAATATGAGCATTTATTTTTTTTCTCTATGTATCCTTATTATGGCAGGATTGGTCCTCCACAGTTTACAGCGTGACTTATTTTAATTATCTTTGAAATTCCCGCAAGTTAATAAAAAACCTGATAAGTTGTTCTTGTCCCACAACATGGAATGCCTGGAAACTTGTATATATTGCCTCAAGGCAACTGTGAACCATTATAATATCACCATTGCAGCATAACTATTGGTAATGTATATATGTCTATATAGAGTTCAAAGGAATGGCAATCATCTATTTTTAACAAAGATAAATGTGAAGATAAATGTTGGTTGTAGCAAAGTTCAGGTTACTGCTTTTCTTTGTTGAGCATAGTCTACTTTTAGTAAAACCTTTTGCTTATAATTATCACAAATGTCCATTTATTTAAACCATTTTTTGTGCGTGTTCTGTCTGGCAGAGTAGCACTCAGAATTGTTGTCTGAGTGCCAAGAAGAAGCCCAAAAGATTTACTTTCACAAGAGGAGCATTACGACTAATATTATAATGCTCCACTTGATATTATAAAAAAACTTTATTGGAAACTGCTTTGGGATTATTTTAATTGCAATGGACACATAGATGGAAACAAAAGGGAAAAACAGAACCAAGAAAGGGAGAGAGGTGGGGCAAAAAGGTAAAAGGGAGAGAAGGAAAGAAGAATAGAGAAAAAGAAGGATGACGAGAATACAAAATAACACCCTAAAAGACTGCTTCCACACCTCTAGAAAGACATATATAACAACTGAAAAGTATGCGGTACTAATTAATCTAAGATGTATTTAGTAGCAACCGCAGCTCACTATAGAGTATATCTGTGTATCTGTAAACACCTGAATTCAAACACCTGTGGGTTTATGTGGGAGCGTGCTTGTGTATATAACGTTCTTTCTAAGAATATTCAGTAGCAGGCATGAGGATCCATAGAAATGGAGGAGATCGGATGAGGAGTGAAAAGGCTCCACATTTGATGTGGGGCCTATGATGATCCAGGAGAGGAAGCAGCCCAAGACCCAACCTGACTAAAAACAGGCACACACAGTCATAATCACACATCACTCGCACTTATGCGTACACATAAAAACACTCACACCCACACACCCAATGTAAAGACACACAACAATGGCAGTGCACACTCACTCACACAGCCCATACACACTTTATACTCCCAGGTCCAGGTATCGATACCCCAGAGAGGCATCTAACCCTTGGACCCAGGAGGTGGTCCCCCTCATTCTGGGGTGGAGACAGGCAAACTGCCCCCAGTCCAGACCAGGACCGGCACCACTCAAACCCAAACGACCCCACCCCGATCCCAGTCCCCAACGACACGCGTCCCTATTCAAAGCGGGGGTGCCAAACAGAAAGGGGGTTCCATCTGGTTCAAACAAGCCCACCAATCAGAGCCACCACGGGAGTAAGGAGTCCCAACCCCTAATGAATTTCGATCTCAACCCCGTAAACCTCCCACCCTCCATGAACCCCAACATGAATTTCCCCGAACACAAATGCCATGAATCCCCTCCACACAGGGGGACACCCCCACAAGAGAGCTCCACCCCCAAAAAGCCAGTAAAGCAACATCCATACAGTGCAAGCTCCAAATACAGCCCCCGCTCCAAGCACACCACACAACACTCTGCCATGGCCACCCCAGCACAACAGAAAAGACACCATCGAGCCCCGTACCCACATCGGACCCCCCGACCCACCACCAAGACGGGATCAACACACCCACATGCAGGCCCGACAGCCCCAACAATGCCCCCACAAGCAAACAAACACACAACATCACCGCTACTGCAATGTCAGCACCACACTGGAAGGCAGCTCCCCCGCACCAGGAACCAAAATCCAAAAAATCTGAACGATCTAGAGAGAACAGAATCGCCAGCCAATGGACAGCCAGGACCCGACTCCTAACCCCAACCCAGACCTCGCACCTCCTCCAGGACTCCAACTCCTGATAGCAAAGAGCCAACGGGGGTCTGAAAAAACCCCAAGACGACCCCTGCTTTGGGCAGGTGTTAAAGCTAATTAAATAGGTCCCCCCTGTGGATGCCATTAAGTGTCCACACCTTCAAGGCCCTACATGTGAGTGTCTAAGTTGTACAATAAAATTGGGGCCCTTACCGCCATGGGACCGTGGAGAGACCCCCTCCCGTTCCACAGTCATGGATCTGCACACTAACGCTCTACATGAGTTTTAGTGTAATGGAGCGGGTGGAGGAAGGATGTCCGGGGACATCCTTTACACGATTAACTAATCCTCATTCTATCACCATTTAGGAAGAAGAGGGTAGAATTTATAGGTAAGGTAAAGTAAGGTAAGGTAAGGTAAGGTAAGGTAAGGTAAGGTAAGGTAAGGTAAGGTAAGGTAAGGTAAGGTAAGGTAAGGTAAGTTTATTTATATAGCACTTTTCAGTAACGAGACACTCAAAGCGCTGTACATACAATTACAATACAATCACCAAAGAAAATAAACACAGATACAGACACAGAAAAACAAATCAAATGATACTACAATCCTTCTGAGAAATCTAAAAATCTCTGACAAACATTACAATGATACAGAAAACATTAATAATCCTTTGGGTTTTACTGGTAAGAGCTGGTTCTAAACCAATCTTTCTAAAGAGGTAATTACATCATTAAGTCCTCTATGTAGGGGAAAGCATCTTTTGCTAAGAGAGAATGATCCTTGGGTTCGCTGTTATAATGCAGTTGTAGTCCCATAATAACAGTCATTTGCATCCATTGAAATTTAACTAAGCAATCACTAAGTTCTAACTAACGAAGCTGAGTCACTGGTGTAAAAACAGCTTTTGTTCAAATTTTTAAGAAACTAGTATTATTTTCCTTTCACTGGTTATACTGCTGGTTAGACATTTTAAATATGAAACAAGTGGTGATAGGGCTGCTGAGGTGCAAGAATACTAGAACAGAGACTGATGAGGATGATAAAGAGAATCAGCATCATCGAAGTGAGGATAAAAGATGGGTCTTATTCTTTGGTATAATATAAAAACATAGGCATAGGTTGGAACCATCCTGGTAAAGGGACAAAAGTAGGTGGAAACTGCAAGCAGAAACTTTTAAACAAAACAAAAATAAGCCAGGGATAATGTTCCAATCCAGTCACAATATGCCTTTTAAAGTGGGAAAGTATTAATTTACAGCCTTTATCTAATCAGTAATTCAAACAGTTGTAATCGCAATGGATTTGGGACAGCTAAGTATACCACAATTGAGCCAACCTCAGTGAAAAGTTCTGTCTTTTTCCTTTGTGAGGAAAAAACAACTTAATACACAGTTCTTTCATGTCATAAAGACTTTAGCCTCAGTTTAAAACAACAAATGTTCTCTGCAGTTTGCCGGTTGGCAGTGATGGCAGGTTCTTGGCAGGAAGGAGACTGGAGGAGACTGTAGGGTGGTGGCTGGCGCTGCCTGTGATTCCATGGTTTTGGATGAAAACTAGCTGGCTTTTTATAGCACAGGGGCCGGGTGGGGTCATAGGGTAAGTGTGGCTCATAGCATTCGCTTTGTGGGAGTGTGGCACTCATTCAGGCGGTGCTGAAAAACAGGATGGTGAGAAAGAAAATCTGACAGAGAGAGGTGGTAGCAGTGGAAGGGAAAGACATCCAAAACTGGGGATGAGTCCAACAAAGAAGAGAAGTGCAAATGCATTAAGGTTTTTAGTTATCTTCCTCCTGATGTTTAGAAAGTTTGCAAGGAGCAATTAATATGCTGATGGGAGATAAGGATATGTACTGCAACAGGCATACAGGAGCTGCCAAGGAGTGACAAGCCAGGCCACCGCTCCATCACAGTCTCAGGAAATACCTCCATCTAAGGCCTGATCTTTAATCACACAGTGTGTCAAACTGCTTCTCATATGTGGTTGTGCTCATGTGTATGAGCATGTGTGCTAGTTTGTTATCCTCAGACATGTCAAAAGGTTAGAGTAATTCACACTGGAGGAAAGTCTGGTATGCAGCACTTTTTTCTCATGCCAATATAAGCAGTATCACAGATGACAGAGTCCCTGAGGGAACAGAAGGCTGCATGGCCAAACACAAGTTAACACATGAGCCCTTCTGATTCATAACAGGGACTCCTGCTCCTCAGCAGCTGGATCAGAACAGCACCAGGCAGGCCCTGTTCTCCACGAGATAGATAGATAGATAGATAGATAGATAGATAGATAGATAGATAGATAGATAGATAGATAGATAGATAGATAGATAGATAGATAGATAGATAGATAGATAGATAGATAGATAGATAGATAGATAGATAGATAGATAGATAGATAGATAGATAGATAGATAGATAGATAGATAGATAGATAGATAGATAGATAGATAGATAGATAGATAGATAGATAGATAGATAGATAGATAGATAGATAGATAGATAGATAGATAGATAGATAGATAGATAGATAGATAGATAGATAGTTGTTATATTATGTGTAAGTTATTATGTTACTGGCTTTATTCCATTTAAAATGGCCAAAATGATCCTATTATTGGCATTTATTACGTTATTACATTACTGCTTGCTATGCACTCTCACCTGTACCTAACTATTCTGAGGATTGAAGAGTCTTCCAGAACAGATAAAAATATACATTTAATGTCTGTCTTTCTTTGCTTCTCTCTTGTTCAGTATCTTGGCATTTGTGCCTGTTAATACAGCAACATTACTTTGAGTCTAATATTATTTTGTGTAAAACTGTATGTAAATGAAAACACATGGCAAAACGCAGGCTCCAGCTGAGAAGTCTTTACACTGGCAACTAATAAAACACTATCTTTAAATGCTGATGCTATACAGCTAAAACTCATTCTGTTTTTGGCACTAGAATAAAAGATTATCCACATCTAAACTTTGGGTGCCTCCTCCCTGACCTGCGTTGTGTCAATCATTAAGGCAATCCTTCATGCTTGTGCAAAAAGCTGTGCAAACGAGTTCTGTCCTGCTTTCAACCTTTTTGGGTACAGCTACATCACACAAACACTTACTGGAAAGTATCTCCTACTGTATAGGGCACTATAATGACAAAAACAAGGGAGTGTCTTAGTAGCAGATCACAGCTCTAGGGTTTCCATTAGAGGCTGGCTACTGTGTTTCAGTTCCCAGGCTTCTCTATTGTACTTCTCAGCAGTGATCACTACCAGGAAAACAACTTCTGTATAGCACAGTGACCTTAAAGATACAATTACGAAACAAGGTGTGAGGCCAGCATAGAAAATAGCAGAAACCTGTCATTCTGCTGCATTTTCCTTCGTACAAAAAGAGGGTGCTCTCAAATGAGGACAAAGCAAGCTGGATTTGCTTGTGAAAGGGCAATTGCAGTGATTCTATTTTGTTGGATTTAAGAATGTATATATTTGCACATTCCATGGCAGTTCATAGAGGGCAAGTTGCAATTATAGACTACAGAAAGCCAGTATCAAGCGTTAAAGTATTTAGCGCATAGCTACATCAGGAAACGTCAAAGTATACACTGTTATTTTGAAGAAAACCTTCTACACAGCCCATAGTGATCCACCACAAGTGAAACTGGCAGATGCCCACGTCAAACAAGTGACATAAGCATAACAAAGTTGGTTCAGTGTGAAGATGTCTGAAAAATGCATTAAGCCTCAAAATGACTTTAGACTTCACATTTCTATAACAGTTTGATTTGTTTTTATTGTTCATATAATCAGTGCATATAATCCCTCCACAGTAGAGGCCATAAGACTCTGGAAAATGCAATTCCATCACTGTGGTAATTAAACAGCACCCCTGGTGGCAGAGCACCAGGTGTGAGCCAGGCTGAATTTCTGAAGGCTCAGGACAGTGTGGGGGCTGACAAGGCAAGCCTCATCAATGTTGCATGGAGGACCGGGACAACGCTGTTGGCAGACTGTTTAAGAAAGGGTGGCCGAGAGTGTGTTCCAATTATTGAGGGATCACACTTAAAAGCCTTTAAGTTGCTTGAATTGGCTTTAGTTTTACCAGCTGCCTCAACTGGAAAAAGCTGGAAAAAGTTAAAGCCTTAATCTAACTGTCTAATGAAAGATTGGGATTATAGTGGGCCAAGGAATCTAAAAACTCAGTGTCTCAGTCTCAGTGGGGTTACCAAAAACCATCACTTTATCCCTTTTACCATAGAATTTTAAAAAGGTAAGTGCCATCCAGATTTTAATGTCATGAAGACATTGAAGTAGTGGCTGCACAGAGTATATGTATTTTTTCTTTAGAGGGATATAGGGCTGAGTCATGTGCATAAAAGTGAAATGCCATGCCAAGTATAAAACCAATTCGGAGCTAATACATGGAAAAGAGAATGGGGCCTTGTGTGGTGTCCCTATGGGGACACAACAAAATAGAGAACAAATGAGGACATGTGGTCACCAAGACTGATACAAAAAGTTTGCTCCTCCAAGTAGGACAAGAACAACTTCAGTTCTTGATGCCCACCCACTGCTCCAAATGAGAGAGGAACATTGCATTATCCACTGTATCAAATGCAGCTGTCAAATCTAAAAGCTCAAGAACAATACAGTTGCCATGATCAGTAGTTACAAATATGTCATTCTCATACTTGTCGTCTTCCGTTTCATCCGGGACCGGGTCCCGAGGGCAGCAGACTCAGTAGAGACATCCAGATGTCCTTCTCCCCAGACACCTTCTCCAGCGTCCATGAGGCATCCAGTTTAGATGTCCGAGCCACCTCAACTGGCTCCTCTCGATATGGAGGAGCAGCGGCTCTACTCCGAGCTCCTCCAGGATGGCCGAGCACCTCAACCTATCTTTAAGGGAGTGCCCAGCCACCCTACGGAGGAAGCTCATTTCAGCCGCTTGTATCCGGGATCTTGTTCTTTTGGTCATGACCCAAAGTTCATGGCCATAGGTCAGAGTGGGAAATTTAGACCAACCAGTAAATCAAGAGCTTCACTTTTTGGCTCAGCTCTCTCTTCACCACAACGGACCGGCACAGCATCCCCATTACTGTCGATCTCCCCCTCCATTCTCCTCTCACTCGTAAACAACACCCCAAGATACTTGAATTTCTCCACTTGAGGCAGGAACTCCCCTCCAATCTTAAGAGGAAAAACCACCCTTTTCCAGTCGAGAACCATGGCCTCGGACTTGGAGGAGTTGATCTTCATCCCAACGGCTTTACACTCGGCTGTGAACCACCCCAGTGCATGCTATAGGTCTTGGCTAGAGGGGGCCAGCAAGACCACGTCATCTGCAAAAAGAAGAGACGAAATCCACTGGTCCCCAAACCAGATGCCCTCCGGCCCTTGGCTGCGCCTAGACCGGTGAAAAAGGGCAGCCCTGCCGGAGTCCAACGTGCACCGGGAACAGGTGCGACTTAGTGTTGGCAATGTGGACCAAACTCCTGCTCCGCTTGTGCAGAGACTGGATGACCCCTAAGAAAGGGCCCCCGACTCCGTACTCCTGTAGCACCCCCCACAGAGTAGCATAAGGGAGACATGTGAATTCCTTCTCCAGGTCCACAAAACACATGTGGACCGGCTGGGCGAACTCCCATGAACCCTCGAGTACCCTGCAGAGGGTGTAGAGTTGGTCCAGTGTTCCACTGGTCCTCCTGAAGCTGAGGTTCGACTATCAGCCAGAGTCTCCTCTCCAATACCCTGGCATAGGCCTTACCAGGGAGGCTGAGGGGTGTGACCCCCCCTATAGTTGGAACACACCCTCTGGTCACCCTTCTTATGAAGGGGGACCACCACTCTGGTCTGGGCCAAGCCCCAATGAGAGACATGAGGCCATTTCCGAGTGGGCCCACCACCTGCAGGGCAGCCATGAGCGACCGGTGCAAAGAGGATTGGGCAGCGGACGAAGGTGGAGACCTTGACAACCCGAGCTCCAGAATATATGTCATTAAAAAACATTTTAAAAGGATGGATAGGTGCTGTGTAAACATTTAAAAATAGATAAAACCTCTAAAACATTTTTGCTTTTCCAGAAAGGCTATTAGTTGGCTCTTTTCAGTAAAAGGTAGTATCGAGATAGGCCTGTATTAGCAAAAGCTGTAAGATAAAATTTTTTTAAAAGGCTGTACTACTGCATGTTTTAAATTCATAGTTGTCTTTTTTTCCCTTGCTCCTTGGCACTCCTGTCTGACAGCCTGAGACAGGTTTAGTCATTAAGCCAAAGCTCAGATTTAATTTTAGGCCGCCTGGTTTTTATTGGAGCCACAGTGTCCAAAGCAGCCTGGCAGGTGGGATAAACCATGAGCTGAGCTCCTCAGTCTGACCGCATGAAAAGTTAGGCAATTACAGTTCTGGTTAAAACCTACTGAAAAGTGCTCAGCAGTGCATGAGTTAAAACATGACAGTGCTGAGCAGCAGTGAAAGGTTTAACTGGGTTATAACCAAGGGGAACTTCAAATATGGGCAATTAAAAATGGGCCATGACCATGAGATAAAACAAGATCAAGTGTGTTTCGATGGTCATGTGTGGGGCCATCTACATATTGCACAAGATTAAAAGAATCGATAAGATTTAAAAAACCCTTTGCCATGGGCTTGTCAGAATAACACACATGAATATTAAAACCTCCAATAATAAGAACACAATTATATTTGGCAATGCAGTCTGCCAAGAAATCAGCAAGGTCATTCATAAAGTCCTTATTGTATTTAGGCAGGTGATAAACCACAGCACAGAGCACTCTGTGAGCGCAAATCCGCTCAAACACACTCAGTTCAAAGCTGGTGAATGACACTAGTGATGATAGCTACTTGCATTTAAAATTACTTTTAAAGATCATCACTATACCTCTACAAAAATGAATGATTGATATATTGATGATTTACAGAGATGAATAATCAATCAGCTTTCAATATCTGCATTAAATGGATGGTATCCATGAAGTATTTTTGTCAACACGGCATCAGTCTTTTTTCCAGAGTGCTGTAATAGAATTGCAGACTTACTATCTAACTCAGACAGTGATCTTTACTGCATCAAACATTCACAGCAGTCAATCTACGGAACATTGTGAGAAAAGTAGTTTTGTTCTACTAATACGACAGTAAAGGGTTTAAATGGAGCAGTATGAAACGTTTTGCAAAGATTCTGTTAAGCGACCATTCTGTTATCCTTTTACCAAGTCTACCTCCCAAAAAGCTGAGGTGCAGAAGGAGGTCCGAGAGGAGGACTCCAATGGAAAGAACATGTGATCCATGCATCTCTATGATTCACCATGGCATTTCTTGAAAAGACAACTTGTCTGCCTAAACAATGAGGCCGTTGTAGCTTTTCTCTCTCGCTCCTCTGAAAAAACACTGCACGTCAGAGTGGAGAATGCCCTTCTTCATGGGCTCATGGTAGGCTGGTGGTGAGGAAAAGTGATCAAGACAGGTGCTGACAGAAGGATCAGGATTACACATGTCGAATTTAGAGAACTACCACTGTGTGAGAATCAATCATTACCTTAAGCAACTTGAGTTATAAACTCCATGTTTAACTTGCCGTGTTCTGCAGCATCCCCCTGTGGCCCCCCTTTAGTCTTTGACACATTTTTGAAAGTAGGCAAAGGAAATTCATTCTTCCATTTTTATTTCAGAATATGAATAACTGGCAAGTTAGTTTAGAAATTCCTGGAAGGAAGTACTTTTACAAACTCAAAAGTTAGGAAGTAAATGTTTTTCTGTAAAGCCCATTAAATCCTGAGATATTTAGGAGAAAAACAGCTGATAATATGTCAGAAAAGTGCAAAATGTTTGTCTATAATGTAACTACATTATGGATTTAGGGGGCTTTAACTGTGGACAATCTCAGTCATTCTCGACAGAATTTATTAGCCACTCATTTAGCAGCAGGAATTGCTACTTAAGCTTTTGAAGGTATAAAGTACTCTAACACCTGTTTACAGTGCTTTGCAGAAGTATTCACACCCCTTTAGTTTTCTCATATTTTGTCATTTTACAAACAAAAACTTGAATGAATTCTATTGAGATTTTATGCGATAGACCAACACAAAGCAGTGAACAATTCTGAAGTAGAAGAAAACTGACATATGATTTTCAACATTTTTTACATATAAAAATCAGAAAGGTGTGCCATGCCTTTCTATTCAGTCCCTCAGAGAGACTGTGAGCACCAGTTTTCAACTTTTGCTAAAGATTCTGAAATATATTTAAGTCTGGGTTTTAACTGAGCCATTCCAACACATCAACATGTTTGGATCCAAATCATTTTATTGTAGCTTAGGTTGTATGGTTAGGGTCGCTGCCCCACTGGTATGTGAAGCTCCACTCCAATATCAAGTCTTTTGTTCTGTATAAACAATTTTCTTCCTGTATTGCTCTGTGTTTTGCTCCATCCATCTTTAAATGAACTCTGAGCAACGTTGTAGGACTAATATTTGTCATGCTGACAGATTCTGTGGGTCTTTGCAGCTTTTCCAAAGTCACTGTGAGTTACTGTTACCTCATGGCTGCTGGATGCTCTCCTTGCCTGGTCTCCCAGTTTAGGTGGCCTTGTCTTGATAGGTTTGCAGTTGTGGCATACTTTTTTTATTTTCAGATGATGGACTGAACAGAGCTCTTTAAGAAATCAAAGCTTGGGATATTGTTGTGTAACTTAACCTTGCTTTAAACTTCTCCACAACTTAATCAATGAGCTGTCTACTGTGTTCATTGGTTTTCCTGATGCCTGTAGTACACTAATGTTCTACAACAAACCCCTCGGAGGCCTTCAAAGAACTGCTGGAAATACACTGAGAGCAAGCCGAACTCTACAAGGTGACTTGAGAAGGAAACTGGCTACAGTAGATGTTATCAGAGTAAAGAGGACTGAATACAAATGCACTCCAAACTTCCAAACAGTAGATTTTTAATTGCAAATAAATTGAATACCTTGCATGGTTTACCCTCCAGTTCACAATTATATACTTCTTTGTTTTGGTCAATCACATAAAATCCTAATGGAAAAGTTCAAGCTGCATGACTACTTTTACAAGATACTACAGAACATGTGCTAGAAATGAGTAGCAAGGGGTATCAGTATCACAGCGGCCCATTTCATAAAACATTAAACCCATGCCCTTCTGTTCATGTAAACTGTGGGATACAGCTTCCTGTTTAAGCAAATGTTTAGGACCATTCAAGAGAGAATTTTGTTAGCATGCACTTTCTTGAAGCCTCCCCTGAGCTCCCAGCATTCGCCAGGGGAGGGATATTATGTTGGCCATATGTAAGAAGCTTACATGCAACACATTTTTTTCCTTCAGATCTGAGGCTTTAAAATCAGCCCTACCAGCAGTTCTCAAAACCTCCTAGTGGGGTCAGAGACAGTGTTCAAAGGGTCTGAGGGAAGCCAAGAACTACAGAAGGACACCAATTGGAGGAGACACACAAATGTGGATCCACCAGTATTGGATGTTATTATTTTATCCTCTTTAAAGAATTTACAGAGTGAGGGGCCCTGAGAGAGACAGGCTGTAGCTGTCCTAAGGGGGAATTAAAAATGGCAATTAGCCAAAGCCTTTAGGTAAGGGTGCTTAACAATCACTTTATCTGTATGCTGAATTGCCTGTATGCTTTGATATGCACTCCGGGGTTTTGGTCTTAGAAGTTACAACTTGCTGAAAATGAAGCAGTAACCATTTTTACAACTTTCATAAACTTTATTAGAGCCTTTGGAGAGCTTTTAAAATCTGTTTCTAGAGTGACAACACCTGATTAATACGAAAATCTGTCACATGAATGAGAGAGCCAAAGGAATTCCTTAATTTTCTGTCATTAAGAATGAGCCCTACTGTAAATTCCATGCTGGGACCTGTGTGTTTGCTTTCTCAGCATGAACAAAGAGCTTCAGGCCATTCAGGATCATTTCTGTTGTATTTTCAGGCTTTCTAAAGAAACAGTTTTACATTGAAAAACAACTTATGCTTCTTTTGCTTCTTGACCTAACAGTAGAGTTTTTTTCTTGTTTAGTAGCGAAACAAGGACAGATATTTTCTTAAATTTTATTTTTATGTTTGGGGCCAATTAAAATTGAAGTGAATTTCTCCCAAATGTGTTCTATGGAGTTGGGGTCAGAACTATGTGCAAGTTCTTCTACACCAAATTCACTCATCCATGTCTTTATGGACCTGGTTTTGTGCTATGGGGTGCAGTCATGTTGGAGAAGGACGGCATATTCCCAAATTGTATCCACAAAGTTGGGAGCATAAAATTATGATAGCACTAACAGTTTGTAGGATGTTTAGTAGTAAGGACATTTTATGAATGGACTTGTTGAAAATGTGGCATCCTATTACCTATTACCTGGATTCATTGAGCTCCTGATGGAGACCCATTCCTTCACAGATTTTTGTAGAAGCACTCTGCATGCTTATCTGTTTGATTTTATGCACCTGTCTTCATGGAAATGATTAGATCACTTGCATTCAATAATTTGGGAGGGTGTGCAAAGATGTTTAGAAAATGTGTTTTGGGGAAATGCAATGATCCAAACCTGAAAGCTGATCAAGTTTAGAATTTTATTCCACCAACTTTGCAGTGTATTAATTCATATTAGCGACAGATGAAATAAATATTGGAATGCTGTTGAAGTTGGATATTTTCTATGAATTACAAAATGCTGTCTGATTTTGTTTCTTCAAGTTAGCAAAAACAATGTTAACTGTTAAACAACAGCTACTTATTATAATACAAAAACCAATGATTATGTGAAAACAGCTGAAAACTTTGCTGCTATTTTCTTTTTTTGATGGACCACAGATGTCTCTGAAGTGTCAGGGAACATGGCTTTTGGCAGCTGACTGAGGTTTTCACAGTAGACTGTATTTATTGGGACTTGAATGGAGAGTTGGCTCGTCTGTTGTGGAGGATCTTTGGGAGCTGAGTGAAGTCACTCTGCTAGTCCAGTGGTATGGATGCACCTCTGGCTGCCTGACTTCCACCCTCACCTCTCTCCATTTGCACAACACTTTTCCTTTCAAAGAAACCAGAATCTAATAGCTCATTATAGTGAAGAGTGATGAGTCCCTGATGAGCCTTACAGTTTTTCCTTCAGCATTTGTCTGTGTTTACTTTACATTTCTGCCCTTTAACTGTTCTGCCAGTGAATACCCCAGGAACAAATATTTAGAATGAAAACTCACACGGGAAGCATATAGTTCAAGCAGAACTGTTCCATTCCAAATTTGGCTCAGATGTCTCAATATGTTAGGGGATACATACTCCACACTTTGGGGGAAAAAGAAGTGCCACAAAAAAATCAATACATTTGACACTTTTATATGATGAAAGAATGATCATGTCTTCTTTTTTAAATCAAAAGTGAAATTCCGATTAGGTTGTTCTACTGCATTAGATACACTGCACTTAATGCTGGTTTCAGTCAAGCATCCTTTCAAATGCTCAAAATGCTGCTGCCCATCTTTTTTTTGTATATAAATTTTTCAGCACTAGAGGCCTATTATTTTTCGACAATAGGTAGTCTGGAAAGAGGGCAAAGAGAGGAGGAGACATTTGGGAAAGGTTGCCAGGTCTGGGACTCAAACCTGGGACAGCCGCATTGAGGACTATAACCTCTGCAGTCGAGCTTCCTTTCACATCTGCGGCTTGTTCACAATACTGCTGCTTGTCTTCCTGCATTGCCTCCCTGTACATCACAGAATTCATTTTCAAATCGTAACATTGGCTTATGAATGCTTTTGAATGCCTAGAAGGTCTTGCTCCGCTGTGCCTCTCTGATTTACCCCAGTTTTATCTTCCTTTGCAGGCTCTTAGATCAGCCAACCAGCTGCTTTTAGTTGTCCCAAAAACTAGCCGGAAACTTGGAAGAGAACAAGTTTTTCTGTTGTGGCTCCCAAACTTTGGAATACATTGCCTTTAAATATTAGACAGATATTTTTGCTTAAATTATTTAAGTCTCTTTTAAAACCACACAGTTTTCAATAGCGTTTTGCCCATTGTGAGTTAACACGCTCTTTTTATTGTCTCTGTTGTATTTTAGAAGTGACTTATTATCTGTTTTATTTTCTGCTTTTACCTCTTTTATTTATCTTTTTTTGTACAGCACTTTAGGCAAAGTTGCTGTTTTATAAATGTGCACAGGCAGTGGTGTATAAACTCTTTTTCAGGGGTATTTTCATTTAATCAAAAACATTTAAAGCCAGTCTCAGCTGAGAACGTTTGTTGGTCCTCTTGGTCTTTAAGATTGAACAAAGATTCACAGTGTTGTTTATGTATTTGCTGGCAGGAAGTCATCCGAACTCATCCTCCGCCATGTTAAACTGGCACACTATTTCATGCCGACTGAGAAATCAAGACAAAGTCATCCACTTTGGTTTGGTTTGCACAGCCATGATATGGATCAGCAGCTTGTCAGTAAATGTCAGGTTTTCCTTTTTCCTCCTGCGGTGAGGTGGCTGCTCTGTAGACCTTCCCAGAGACTTTTCCCCATCATACCCCTAATTAGGCAGAAACTTTCCGTGCTTATAAACGCCAAGGCTACCATCAAAAGAAGGAGTGCTCGGAAATAGAGGAGAGAGCTTGAGATATCCCAATCCTCAGGCCGAAGATTCAGGCCTCAAAGATTACTATTTACAGTGTCACAGGCTTAGGAAGGTGGAGAGGGGTGGAGGAATAAAATGAAGCTGTAGGGAAGGAACATTTCATAGAATGGCTGGCCATGCTACTTATGGATAGTGACTTTGCAATTATATCTACATTACACATAAGTGACACCAGGCTTTTTGTAACAATGGAGCAGAGACTATACATTTAGAAGAAGTCAGGCACTCTAGTTTCTTCTAGAGTAAAACTGTCAAAACACCAAAAAACATTCACGTTCAAATCCCTGTCTACTGTGTTGATCATTCTTAATTTAACCTTCTGCAGTTTGTTTGTCATAATGGATAACACTTTGTGTGACAAATCTGAGAACTGACCACAGGTTCTCAATGAGGCATTCATCTGGGAGAGTGGTTCTAAGACATTTAGAAATGTATTAATTGTAAACTGACCAACCACTCAAAGCACTTTACACTGAAGCCACATTTACCCAATCACACTCACAAACACATACACGTTCATATATTAATGTGCAGCTCAGTAGTGAACTTGGGGTTAAGTACCTTGCCCAGGGGCACAACAACATGTGGCAGGAGGAAGATGGAATCGAATGTACAACTTTTGATTGCAAGACAACTACTCTTCCCACTGAACCACAGTCGCCCAGCAGCCACAGTTGCCTGTCAGTTGTTGTCTTATGTCCTAAAACAAACAAACAAACAAAAGAGGTGTTTTAGTTATACTCCAAGTTTTAAAATTATAACTCGGAGGTCAAATAAAAGCTTCCCAGATGTCAGAATTCCAAATGGGAAAACTGGGCGTCTCTCTGTAAATCCAGCATCAAAAAACAATATGGCTGCTCTGTATTTACAATTTTTTGCAATTCTGATGATTTCCATCTCTGTAGTCCACACAGTACTATACAACCTGCTTTTGTAGACATGCAGCCATGGTGTTTGAAAGTGCATACCTAAGGGAAAAAAATGGTTATTAGCTTGTACTCTTCATAGTAGTTTGTCTGGTCGCTGAGCAAAAAGGCAACAAATTTTACCAGTTATAGAAAATTGGAATTGGAACAAATTTAATTTGTGTTTTAAATAGTTTTTTTTATTTATTCCGAGGTCCAATTTCTGATGTGAGAGACGAATAAATCAAAGCATAAGTAGCTATCCTCACCATTTCCTCATTCAGTGTCATTTACTTCAGTTTACACTGGCAGATCTCAAACTTTTCCCCACCCCACTTATCTTGTAATGAGTTCTACTGATCTTATTGCAAGCTCTGCACTGGTGGCTTCACCATTCTGTCCTGGGGCACTAATGGAAAGCCTAAACCCTTTTTGGCTGAAACTGAATTTCATTTCTTCAAGATCTGAAGTATTTCAGTTTTCTTGTGCTAATGATATGACTGTTCAGATCGAAAGTTGGTTTTTTTGGTTTTTGAAATAAATTAAACTGCATTTCACCACAAGACGTTAAAGTCAAAAATAAGCATAATGCTGTGAGTGCAAAAATGTTTCCAAAGTTGTTTTGCGAATGTTTGTTTGTTTTAGTTAAAACTCAAGAGAGATTTATTTTCAAGAAAACATTATAACCTATGTAATAAATCCTATAATACTGAAAGTGTAAAGATGGCATAAACAGTACATCTGAAAATGTTTCTTTACTTGAAAGTACTTACAGTTTAAGACAAATATATCACAAAATAATTTTAAAACATCTTTTCCTTATTTTTTTCTTTCAGAAATCAGTTTCTCATATTTTCCATATTGTAGGAAAAATGAGAAGGAATCTCGAACAGGGGCCACAAAGTAACAGACTTGCATTATGCATTCCTTTTTACCATCCACATGTTCAATACCGAGATAGGAATGTAACACAGCCTTCCTTCAAATATGTATATGCAACACATCATGGCATTCATTCCATGAAAATAACCATTCTGGTTATAAACACTGTCTAATAGAGTTTTGTCTTTGGTTTAAAGAATATTTTTGGGGGAAAGTAAGACAATGAACTAGTTTTAGACAAAACCATCATTTTGGAATTATGTTCTTTTCCCGCCCAAAATGTCAGCCATATCATCAGAATCTCAGAATACATTATATGTACATAAGTATTTGTCCATGGACAGTTTTCCATTTATAAAAAAACCTTATTTACTTTTTCAGACTAAAACCACCAGTGACAGTTGAGGAATATATTCTGCAAGTTTACAACCAGGAAGCAGTCATCCTAACTTCAACTAGAAGACTTTTGACAAGTTGAACAATCTTGCAACTATGCTTGGACCTGTGTGGCAGAGTCAAGGCAATAGCACTGTCACAAAATAATAAGTCAGTTTGCTTGTGGTTTGTGTGTCTGTGTGGGGGCGGGGGGGGGGGGGGGGGTCTGTGTCTGCGTGTGTGTGTGTGTAGTTGTACAATATGTGTGTGTGTGTGTGCATGTGGACAGGCACTCTCACAGAGTAGCCATGCACAGGTAGGTCTGCCAGAAAGCAAAGGAGCAGAAGACCTAGCAAACTGCAATGTCTCCCAGAAAGAGCCTAGAGTCTAGTTACCTTGGTGGCCAGTCGCTCACACTAGTCCTATACAGCAAGACTGCACAGGTCCGGAGAAAGAGCAATCCTCCCAGAACGTTCAACCTGCTGGGTAGGCATCAGTGGCTGGAACTCGGAAGGCCAAAGGGAGGTAGTGCACAGTGACATGTTGAGATTGCCCCATGAAGGCCAAGGGGAATGGATCCCCACCAGAACCTAGCAAATTGCCCCCCCACACAAAAAAACACCACACCAATGGAGGCAGGCCCTCCACTGGCTCTGCCATATCAACACTGCAAGAGCCATCAAAGTCATACCCACACCACCAGTTCCTACTGAACCACGGTGGGTGCAGAAGGAGGAGACCCCAGGCAGGTGCACCCAGCCTCCTAATCCTCTTGACCACCCACTCCAACATTAAAACAACCTAAACTAAGAACTACCTTCCTGTTATCTGATGAAAGTCTCTCTCATACGTCTCACCCTGTGCCTTTTTAGTCAGGGGGCTGATGTTCCTGTGCTTTACTCATGACCTACCTCTGTGTGGGGAGTATGGCTGGTCTGGAGTGATGCCTTGTGTTCTGTCTGCCTGGGGCGGCTGTGACCTTCCATAGTTGTGTCCACTTGTCCTTTGCTGCTCTTGGGGGCTGAATGTTGCAGGCTTTGTAGTTTTCTCATTACCCTAGCAAACGTGTATTTCCAGGTGACAAACTTTCTTAAATACATCCACTCAATGCAGACACACTTACTTCTACACACACACTAAACCACCCACACACATACAAACACATCCACATACAAAAAAATTGGCTGAAGATCATACAAATACAGGTAACTAGTACAGCAATGTTGTCCTGTCTACTTTGATGCTGGATGCAGTCCTGATTAGTCAATTAGCAATTCTATCTTCAGATATCCCATTTGTAGAGCAAAACTACCCTGGTACATGCAGTCAACCAGCTTCTCTGTCTGAAATGCCAAGACAGGAGATGTGAAAAAAATGATAAAATAAAAATGAGCATCTTCACTCTTTGCAAAACTCGTACTCGTACTCGTTCTCGTCGTCTGCCGCTTATCCGGGACCGGGTCGCGGGGGCAGCATACTCAGCAGAGACGCCCAGACGTCCCTCTCTCCAGACACCTCCTCCAGCTCCTCCAGGGGGAGCCCAAGGCGTTCCCAGGCCAGCCGAGAGACATAGTCCCTCCAGCGTGTCCTGGGCCGTCCCCTGGGCCTCCTCCCGGTGGGACGTGCATGGAACACCTCCCGAGGAAGGCGTCCAGGAAGCATCCGGTATAGATGCCCGTGCCACCTCAACTGGCTCCTCTCGATGTGGAGGAGCAGCGGCTCTACTCCAAGCCCCTCCTGGATGGCCGAGCTCCTCACCCTATCTCTAAGGGAGTGCCCGGCCACCCTACGGAGGAAGCTCATTTCAGCCGCTTGTATCCGTGATCTCGTACTTTCGGTCATGACCCAAAGTTCATGGCCATAGGTGAGGGTAGGAACATACACCAACCGGTAAATTGAGAGCTTTGCTTTTCGGCTCAGCTCTCTCTTCACCACAACGGACCGGCACAGCGCCCCCATTACTGTGGCAGCCGCACCGATCTGTCGATCTCCCGCTCCATTCTTCCCTCACTCGTGAACAAGACCCCGAGATACTTAAACTCCTCCACTTGAGGCAGGAACTCCCCTCCAACCTGAAGAGGACAAGCCACCCTTTTCCGGTCGAGTACCATGGCCTCGGACTTGGAGGTGCTGATCCTCATCCCAGCCGCTTCACACTCGGCTGCGAACCGTCACAGCGCATGCTGTAGGTCTTGGCTAGAGGGGGCCAGCAGGACCACGTCATCCGCAAAAAGAAGAGACGAAATCCACTGGTCCCCAAACCAGACCCCCTCCGGCCCTTGGTTGCATCTAGAAATCCTGTCCATAAAAGTTATGAACAGGACCGGTGACAAAGGGCAGCCCTGCCGGAGTCCAACATGCACCGGGAACAGATCCGACTTAGTGCCGGCAATGCAGACCAAACTCCTGCTCTGCTCGTACAGGGACCGGATGGCCCCTAATAAAGGGCCCCCGATTCCATACTCCTGGAGCAGCTCCCACAGGGCATCACGAGGGACACAGTCAAATGCCTTCTCCAGGTCCACAAAACACATGTGAACCGGTTGGGCAAACTCCCACGAACCCTCGAGCACCCTGTAGAGGATATAGAGCTGGTCTAGTGTTCCACGGCTGGGACGAAAACCACACTGCTCCTCCTGAAGCCGAGGTTCAACTATCGGTCGGACTCTCCTCTCCAATACCCTGGCGCAGTGAGGCTGAGGAGTGTGATCCCCCTGTAGTTGGAACACACCCTCCAGTCACCATTCTTATGAAGGGGGACCACCACCCCAATCTGCCAGTCCAGAGGCACTGTCCCCGACCGCCACGCAATGTTGAAGAGGCGTGTCAACCATGACAGTCCTACAACATCCAGAGACTTGAGGTACTCAGGGCGGATCTCATCCACCCCCGAAGCCTTGCCACCGTGGAGCTTTTTAACCACCTCGGTGACTTCAGCCTGAGTGATGAAAGAGTCCAACCCCGAGACCCCAGCCTCGGTTTCCACCACGGAATGCGTGATGGCAGTTTTGAGGAGATCCTCGAAGTACTCCTTCCACCGCCCGATAATGTCCTCAGTCGAGGTCAGCAGTCTCCCACAAGCCAACCACAGCCGATAGGACTCCTTCTTCAGCTTGACAGCATCCCTTACTGCCGGTGTCCACCACCGGGTTCTGGGATTGCCGCCGCGACAGGCACCGCAGACCTTACGGCCGCAGCCACGGGCAGCAGCATCGGGCAGCAGCATCGACAATAGATGCGGAGAACATGGTCCACTCGGACTCTATGTCTCCAACATTCCCCGGGATCTGGTCGAAGCTCTCCCGGAGGTGGGAGTTGAATACATCCCTGGCCAAGGGCTCCGCCAGGCGTTCCCAGCAGACCCTCACTATGCGCTTGGGCCTGCCAAGTCTGTCCGGCTTTCTCCTCCTCCAGCGGATCCAACTCACCACCAGGTGGTGATCAGTGGACAGCTCAGCCCCTCTCTTCACCCGAGTGTCCAAAACATGCGGCCAAAGGCCTGATACGACAACAAAGTCGATCATCGACCTCCTGCCTAGGGTGTCCTGGTGCCAAGTGCACTGATGGACACCCTTATGTTTGAACATGGTGTTCGTTATGGACAATCCGTGACTAGCACAGAAGTCCAATAACAAAACACCACTCAGATTCAGATCAGGGAGGCCATTCCTCCCGATCACGCCTCTCCAGTTGTCTTTGCAAAACACTTATTTTTAAGCCCCATGATCCCAACTAATATTTAATTTTACATTTCTGTAGTTGAGATAATAACCATGGTTCTGTGCTTTGTTATGCTGACGATGCTGGTTACTACAGTTATCTCTTAAATGCTCTTATGTGTATTAGTAGCTTATTAGTTGTAGGTCATGGTACAGAACAGATTAGCCCCGCAGTGCACACAGCTGCAGCATCCAGTGACACTTCTTTACCTAACTGGCTGTGTGTATATAGAAGATAATCCATGTTAACATCGTTAACCTAGTCCACCTATGAGATTATAGCTGCCCTACTAAGACAAATTGGATGCCTGAAAGTTGACAATGAGTATGTACATGCAAAATGAACCATACAAGTTGATTTTAAAGACACCTTTAGGTCTAAGCTTGCAGAAGAGAAAACTTTCATGTGTTTACGTCTTTAATGATAAATGCAGACTTGACTCTGCTTACCCTTTGTCACTGCATTACTTGCAGGTTTCTCCATTTACTTTCATCTTGCAGCACTCTCAGTAAGACTCCACATGTATTCCTGACATGCTTCAACATTGGAAATGTTTAATCAGACAAGTATCAGAGAACGCCTGTAATTAACATATGTAGAGAAGCAGTGGCCTGAACTCCAAAATATTGCATTTAATTTTTATTTACAGTGATTTCTGTGGAAATGTTTTCTTATGAACTGGAACTAAATAACAAAATTTAACAGATTCTCGCTAAATGTTTCACAGCTAAGGAAATTGTAGCAACAGAACAGAACAGTAACCTTGTCATGTCTGACCATTTTCTAATAACCTTTGAGTTTAATCTAACCAAGCACTCCACACCTGAAAGAAATATCATTATAGTAGATCATTATCAGACAATGCTGTAACAACCTTTAAAGAATCTGTTCCACTTTTAATTTCCTCATTATCACAGAAAAACACAGTGGATGGTAATTTTGTTTCTTCCCCTTCACAAACTGATTCTCTTGTTCATAGTGTTACTTCATCATTGCGTGATGCATTAGACAATGCAGCCCTCTTGAAAACGGAGGTAATTATTCACAGGAGGCTAGCTCCCTGGTTTAATTCAGAGCTGTTGTTAGGGTTTTATGACTTTTTATATTGTTTATCACTTGTGTCTGCTCTAACTGCTTTCTTCCCCCACATGTCATAGACAAAGAGATAGGAGAGAAGGGTGAGTTATGCTATTATCAGCAACATCTAGGGACTGGTACCAATCCCCACTCCTTTCTCTGAAATCAAGACACATGAACCCTAACCTTTCTGACCCCACACACACACACACACACACACACACACACACACACACACACACACACACACACACACACACACCTTGAATGTTGTTTGAACTGTGTGTGACCAAGCATGTATAAATAAAGAGGGAGGAGTGTTAATACTTTGTAGTTTTGCACTGCAAAGTGTGAGCTACCCTTGCCGCAAGTATAACTGACTGTGTCGTTTCCTTACCTCTGAGTTGACTAAATAATACGTATCATCAATTTGGTCCTTCGAACCGGAGATTATAAGAACTAAACTGATTTTATCTTTCTTTGCAGTGACTGGCGGATCTCCGGGAGCAGCCTGACGTCGAGTTAAGCTCTGCCGTACAGCCGCATCTAGGCCTGGTGGCTGAAAGTCCCGGTGTGTGACGTTCGCATCTGGCCGGTGGATTATTGTCTTACTCGGCGCCGGGTGACTCTGGAGGTCCGACAGAGTCACCTAGAAGTCAACTCCGAGGTGAGACAGTTTTAAAATACAGTACATGAAATAAGAGTAAGCGCTATATAAATAAAATAAGAAAAGTACTTAAAAGTTGTTTGGTAGTGTCTCGCCGAAAGGAGACTGCATTGGAAAGGTGTTATTTCGCCGCAAGGAAATAGTGATAAATTTAGGTAGGATCTCGCCGCAAGGAGATCAGAGACGACTAGGCGCCGTAAACTGAACTGGATAATTTGGTTGGTAACATTCCGCCGGAAGAGAATGAAATTAAGTGTTGAATAATAAAGAGAGCTCATAAACTAAGTTAGGTCGACCATACATATTGCTTAAGGGACATAAATATGTTAAAAATACTAACTGTGTGACTGTGTTGTTTTGTGTGTTTGGAAGACTAAGCATTTTGGAAGAATCTTAGTAGGATTCTGCTGGTCTTGTGTTTTCTTTTGCCCAGAATAGAAAGACGTATTGGTGATTCTTGGAGATAAAGGTCGGGTTTAATCCCAGAAAATTAACACCGCTGCGGGTTAGTCGCAGTAGAAGGGCGTGTTAATGTCCTTTCCTTGAATCTCATGCCAGTGAACTTCTATCTGGGACATTTATAGTATTGTGAACTAAAATTAAACATCATGGGGAAGAAACAAAGTAAACTAACTAACTTAGAAGGGGATGTAAAGTTTATGGAGAATTATGTAAAAGGAGCAGGTATGATCTGTCATAGATGGAACAAAAAACATGGTTTCTTGGGTAAACTAAATATTAACAATATCTTAAAATTGCAAAGGGATTTAAAATTAGAAATAATGTATACAAAGAAACCAACTAAAAAGGAAAAGAGAAAGGTTAAGTATAAATTTTCAGACAAATGGCTGGAACAAAGTAAATTTAGAAACATTCAGAGGCAAGATAAGGAGGAGAAGCGACAAGAGAAGCTGACAGCTGCAGTCTTGGTGCGCCCACATGAGGAAACAGTGGTCGCATCCAGACAGCGAGGTGTGCAGACAGTTGCAGGGCAGGTAGCTGGAGCACAGCAAATTGGAGGAGAGATAGAAGGAGCTGTTCCCAAAATTCCTATAAATAAGCAAGAAAAATTAAGTAATCCTTCTAAAACAGAAGAACAGAGCTCTTCTAGTGAGCCCTGGTCTTCTAATTCCTGGGGGGTACAGGAGTGCGAACTAGGAGTCAAAATAAGAAAACTACCCCCAGCATATACCCAGGTGAAGCGTTAATGGCTCACGAACAGAAATTTCATCCATCTGAAATACATTTAGAGGGAGACACATTCCCTCTAGTTGAGGTAGCAAATCCAAACATAGGTGACGCTAATCACCGACAGCCGCCAACTATTCTAGTATATAGACCATGGACACAGGAAGACAGAACTACTGCTTTAAAAGGTATCCCATCGATACAAGAAGGCGTGGAAGAATTTCTAGACGCTATTACAGAACTCAGAGGAAGTTTTCATCTTAATGGCAGAGAGATGCTCCAGTGTTTTACCCAGCTGTTTGGCCACCGCTGGTGCAGAGTAGCAGGAGGTTTCACTGGATGCGATGATTATGGTGACATACTAGCACATAATTCACTAGATTTAAGGGATGCCTTACGTTTACTCTTTGAAAGAATTCGAAGAGTTTATATACAGACAGCAGATTATGGTAAAATCTCACAATGCAAACAGAAGGACGAAGAAGACCCACAAGATTTCTTGGATAGGATGAGATGTGTTTTTAGTGCAAACTCTGCTATACCATATGATGAAGCAGAGGCAGGAGCCTATCAGCAACAGTTGAAGAGAGCCTTTTTGCAAGGCCTTAAAATTGAACTCAGACGGTATATAGATAAACACTGGGTTCATCAAAATACAGGAACTGTTACACAAGCTTTGGAATACGCGGAGCACGCTCATAAAACACAACGAGAGAGGAAGACAGATACGTTTGGAATGCAAGACAGTTTAATGGCTTTGCATCGCTCAGGGGCAAGCGGGCAAAGAGGACGGAGGGGATTTAGAGGTCACAGAGGAGGAGGAGGAGGGGGGCCATGACACACCTACACACAGAGCAAAGTGTGTCTGAGGTGTGGAAAGATAGGGCATTATGCTAGAGAATGTAGGACAATTTTACAAAACCCTGGCATAAGAGATGAATGACATTTTGCAAGAGAATGTAATGAAAAGCGGGTGTATAACCCCAATTCTACCCAGAATTGACAATTACAGCCACAGCCCCCACCTCCTCCCCCACTAGCAGAGAAAAACAGTAATGAAATGGAGGAAGTTGATATACAAGCAGCACTGGAACTTATAGCACTAAGTAGGACGCAAGATTTGCCATATAAAAACATAATAATAAATGGCAAAGTATATAGCTGTTTGTGTGATACAGGGGCATGTAGAACTGTGCTAACTAAACCTCCACCCGGAGTAAAATATTCTAACACCGCAGTGCATGTTAGATCAGCAGCTGGCACATCAGAGATACATTACCTAAGTGCACCAGTAACAATAACAGAACCTGAGACAAAACTTGTCAGGCTCCCGTTCTGATAAGTCAAAAATGTCCAGTAAACCTGTTGGGAAGAGATCTTATGCAAAGGTTGCATATAAATATAGTATTAACAGAAACAGGTATGAAAGCTATAGTGGAAGAAGGGGCCCTAGTCCTAAATGAACTCTCACAGCCGCATTATTACTGGTCCCTCGATCTAGGCCCCACACCAACAGCTCGAGAACTGCTGAGGAGAACCAGAGAAAAACAAACTTCCCAGGAGGCACAGTACATGCCAGATACTGAACTCCATGTAACCATGAGATATAAAAATACTGCAGGGCCAGATTATCAGTATGATACTGTTTTTCACAGAGAAAATAATCAAACGGTTACCATACAGCATCTGTATGTTGACCCCAAAACAGGGAAATTGTCCACCTCAATCATACTGTCAGGAAGACAGCTTCAACAGTTTAAAGGCAGTACACCTCATCTGTCATTAACTAAACGTGTGGGGGGTCAGTGGAAAGAATTAGAAAACTTTATACAGCATGCTGAAAGAGGGAGATATGAGGCATTAACAAGCTCTGACTGGAAAGTAGATCCTAACACAGGAATCTGGAAACTCACTTTAGGGTGGATAGTCAAAGTTCATCCAAAGACACATTTGGATGAGGCAAAGTGACAGATACAGGGTCTAGCTGAAAGCAAAGAGAGCAACAGGCACCCTGCCTTAGCTGCTGTCCCACCTGGACTGTGGTCCCAATCATCGACTGATGTAGGACTTAGAAAGGGGTTTCCACCATACAAGGTTAAATTAATATCTGAAGAACGGCCAGTAGTTCGCCAGTATCCCTTGAAACCAGAAGCTGAAGAGGGTATTAAGCCAGTAATACAGGACATGCTGAAATCAGGAATATTAAGGGAAGCACCTGATGCTACATGCAACACACCTATTTTTCCAGTGCAGAAAGTCAGCACAGGAAAGTGGAGGATGGTTCAGGATCTTAGACCGATAAATAAAATAGTGTGACATGCGAGTCCAGACGTCCCGAATCCACATACATTACTGCATTCATTAACTCCAGATAAAAAATATTTATCAGTGGTAGATCTTAGCAATGCTTTCTTTACAGTACCACTGCATGAAGAGTCACAGGATTTATTTGGCTTTCAGTTTAAAGGGAAAAAAATACACTTACACCAGACTACCACAAGGCTTCAGTGAAAGTCCACATGTATATACACAAGCCTTAAGATACTCTATGAGCACCTGTGAGGTGCCTGAACATAGTCAAGTCCTGTTGTATGTAGATGATATTCTTATAGCTTCAGACACTCAACAACACTGTGAGGAAGCTACTATAACAGTTTTGAAACATCTCTACCAGACGGGGCACAAAGCCTCTAGGGATAAACTGCAGTTTTGCAAGGAGAAAGTGATTTATTTGGGACATATTTTATCACAACATGGTCGTTCCCTCCTAAGTAGTAGAAAAACAGCCATACAAGAAGCCCCAAAACCACGAACTAAACAACAAATGATGCCCTTTCTGGGACTGTGTAATTTTTGCAGAGAATGGCTACCAGACTATGCAGCCATTGTACAACCCTTGCAATCTATGATCTATGGCAAAGACATGACATTAAAAGACAAAATCACATGGACTAAGGAAGGAGAAGTAGCATTCACAGAGCTAAAAAATCTGCTTCAAACAACAGTCACCTTAGCTCTGCCGGATTATAGCCAGCCTTTCACACTTTGTGTAGATGCATGTAAGGGTTATATGAAAGCTGTATTAACCCAACCATTTGGCTCCAAAAACAGACCTTTAGCATTTTATTCTAAAAAATTGGACTCTGTGGCATCTGGATTTCCAAATTGTCTGCAGAGCTGCATCGCCGCAGTAGAAGCCGTGAAGCAGACAGCTGAAATTGTGTTTTGCCACCCACTCACACTGAAAGTTCCTCATTCAGTGTCACTTACATTGCTACAAACTTCACTTCCTTTTTTGACTCATGCAAGGCATATTACGTTGACCTCATTGTTACTCTCACAACCAAATATAACTTTGCAAAGATGTGGTCCACTAAACCCTAGCACATTAATTCCAACAGCAGAAGATGGAAAACCACATTCTTGCAAAACAAAGGTTGAGGAAGACACAAAACCTAGGCAAGATATCTCTCAGACACCTCTGGAAAACTCACAAATAAGTTTTGTAGATGGATCAGCATCAAAAGATGAATATGGAAAAAACAGAGTTGGTTATGCAGTAACCACTGAAACTAAAATTATAGAATAACAGGCCCTGCCCCATACATGCTCAGCACAGACTGCAGAGCTGTATGCTGTTATCAGAGCGTGTGAATTATATGAAGGAAAAATCCTAACCATTTATACACACATATGTATTCGGTTCTGTTCACCATTTTGCTAAAATATGGGAAAATAGAGGGAACAATTCTGTTCAGCTGGAACAGAATTGACACATTTTAATCTGTTAAAGCGACTGCTGTTAGCTATCCAGCTACCTGCAAAGATAGCACTTTGTAAATGGAAAGCGCATCAATCTGATGAAGCCATGGAAACGAAGGGAAACACCTTTGCTGATATTTCTGCTAAAATAGCTTCGAGACTTCCCCTCACTTTGAAAATGTCAGATCTCTTGTTTATAGATACAGATGTGCTGAAAGATTCACAACAATCTGCATCAGCTGCAGTTAAATCTTGGCTGAATAGAGGGGCCATAAAGAAAGATGACATTTATCATTTGGGAAATAAGCCAATATTACCAAAGAATTTATACAAGACGGCGGCCCATGCGACACACAGGGTTTCCCATGTGTCGAGATGGGGAATGATGCACTTAGTAAATCTACATTTCCACACCATAACTTTTTCTGACTATGCAAGAAACTTTTGTAGATCATGTATTATTTGCTGCAAACATAATCCACAGGGGAACATGAGACCCAAAAGAGGCCAGTTCCCAGCAGCTATCCATCCCTTTCACACGATACACATGGATTTCATAGAGTTATCATGGTCAGGGGGAAAGAAATATTGTTTAGTGGTCATAGATGCATTTTCAAAGTGGGTAGAAATGTACCCTGCAAAGCACTGTGATGCACTCACAGTGGCGAAGAGTTTAGTGACACATTACTTCCCTACATATGGTATCCCACAAATCATAAGATCAGATAATGGGACTCATTTTGTAAATAATGTAATAGAACTGTGCTCTAAAGCAATAGGGTTTCAGTTAAAAAACCATTGTTCTTACCACCCACAATCTGCTGGGCTGGTTGAACGAACAAATGGAACAATAAAAAATAGATTAAGGAAAACAATGGAAGAAACAGGGAGGCCATGGCCTGAATGTCTATCTCTGGTTAAATTATGGATGAGAATAACTCCAAATCAAACTGGTCTCACTCCATTTGAAATAGTACATGGCAGACCTTTTCCATTGCCATCAGAAATGGATGACATAGGAAAAGCACAGCAGGAAACATCCTTAGCTGAATGGATGAATAAGATGTTACAAACAAAAGAAGTACAGTTGTCCAGTAGTCTGCCAGTAAATTCTGCTCCGATTTCACAGGAGAACCTGAGGCCTGGGGATCTGGTCCTGATTAAGACACTTTACAGAAAGGACTGGAGCACCCCCTGCTGGAGAGGGCCATACCGTGTTCTTCTGACCACACCAACAGCTCTGAAAATCGCAGAGAGACCATCCTGGATCCACAAGAGCCACTGTAAGCTAATATCACCGTTACAGGAGCCAAACCAATCGACGGGGTAACAGGGGAATGACCGGGTACAAAGGGGTTTGATCCATATGGTCTAACATCTCAAACCGGCGAAGAAAACAACTGACCTGTGCCCAATTTGGCATGGCTTTCTGTGACGTGTGGACAGGACTGATAAGCCTGAGCTTAAACCTGGTAGCAGGGCTCTTTCTCTGTTTAAGACAGGATCCACAGGATGTAACATCACACGAGAAGAGATGGACAAGATGAACACTGGACCCAAAAAGCAGATGATTATGATGACATGTTGTAAATGAATGTATCTTCAATGCCTGAGTGTATTCATACTTGTACTTCATAAAATGACCTTATAGCAGAAAATCGAAAGAAGTTGCTGTTTAAGTGAAATGAGAAAAAGTGCAATGATGATATGAACAAGGCTTGTTTTAATTCTTTTATTTTTTATTATTATTACATTTTGTTTCTTTGCTTTATTATATTGTTTCACTCTGCCATGATTGGTGGTTGCCTAGGGCGGAGGAACCGTGTAAGTGTTTCCCACAAAATAATCTGTTTTCCGTCCTGTGGGTTTGTGCTTACACAGTGTTTCATTTTACATGTATTTACTCATGACTTATTTGTGATAAAACAGGGGGGAACTGTTAGGGTTTTATGACTTTTTAGATTGTTTATCACTTGTGTCTGCTCTAAGTGCTTTCTTCCCCCACATGTCATAGACAAAGAGATAGGAGAGAAGGGTGAGTTATGCTATTATCAGCAACATCTAGGGACTGGTATCAATCCCCACTCCTTTCTCTGAAATCAAGACACATGAACCCTAACCTTTCTGACCCCACACACACACACACACACACACACACACACACACACACACACACACACACACCTTGAATGTTGTTTGAACTGTGTGTGACCAAGCATGTATAAATAAAGAGGGAGGAGTGTTAATACTTTGTAGTTTTGCACTGCAAAGTGTGAGCTACCCTTGCCGCAAGTATAACTGACTGTGTCGTTTCCTTACCTCTGAGTTGACTAAATAATACCTATCAGCTGTGTACTTTAAAGCACAATGTTAGAATACTGGAGAGAAAATGGTGCTCTACACACCTAGAGGATTCCTAGTTAATCTGGAAAAATAGCCTACTGTTGTATAAAAAGACACTTTGGCAAGCTAGAACCACATATTTTTCATCATTAATAGAAGAGAACAAGAATAACCCTAGGTTTCTCTTTAGTACAGTTGCTAAACTTACACAGACTCATAGCTCTGTTGAGCCATCCATTCTCTTAGCTCTCAGCAGTCATGACTTTATGGGATTCTTCTTAAATAAAATTGATTCTATTAAAAATAAAATCTTTGACATAATCTCGAAGATGATTACTTCATCCACAGCAAGTGAGACAACATTGGAAGTAACTGTAGAACATGGTCTGTGTTTGGACTGTTTTGATACTGTGGAGTTTCCTGAGTTATCAAAAATATTAGCTTAATCTAAACCTTCAACTTGTGTGTTAGATCCAATCCCAACCAAATTATTTAAGGAAGTGTTCCCTCTGATTACCAGCCCCATTTTAGATATGATTAATCTATCCTTAGGAAATGGATATGTATCACAAGCTTTTAAGGTAGCTGTAATTAAACCTTTACTTAAGAAACCTCCGCTTGATCGAGATGACTTGAAAAATTACAGACCTATATCGAATCTTCCGTTCTTATATAAAATTCTTGAAAAAATAGTTGCTAATCAATTGTGTGAGCATTTACACAGCAATGATCTGTTTGAAGAGTTTCAGTCAGGTTTCAGAGCTCATCATTGCGCACGAACAGCTCTGGTGAAAGTCACTAATGATATTCTTATGGCCTCAGATAATGGACTTGTGTCTGTACTTGTCCTCTTAGATCTCAGTGCTGCATTTGATACAGTCGAACACAATATTCTCGTAGAAAGGCTGGAATATGCTGTAGGGATCAGGGGAACAGCGCTAGGCTGGTTTAAATCTTATTTGTCTGACAGATTGCAGTTTGTTCATGTAACTGATAAATCATCCTTAAACTCCATGGTTAGCTGTGGAGTACCACAGGGTTCAGTACTTGGGCCAATTCTCTTTAGTATATATATGCTTCCAATAGGTAAAATTATCAGGCAGCATAAAATACATTTTCACTGTTATGCTGATGACACTCAGCTTTACTTATCCATGAATCCTGATGAGCCCAATCAGTTAGATAGACTACAAGCATGTCTTGAAGACATAAAAACATGGCTGACTTCAAATTTTTTGCTTCTAAATTCAGACAAGACAGAAGTTGTCGTCTTTGGACCGGAGTCTTTAAAAAAGAAACTGCTTAGTCAATCACTTAACCTGGATGGTATTAAATTGACCTCCGGTAATAAAGTAAACAACCTTGGTGTTATTTTAGACCAGGACATGTCATTTAAATCCCATATTAAACAGGTTTCTAGGATTTCCTTCTTCCACCTCCGGAACATTGCCAAAATAAGAAGTATCCTATCCAGGAGTGATGCTGAAAAACTAGTCCATACATTTCTTACTTGAAGGCTGAAGTATCTTTACTATCAGGATGTCCACAAATGCAGTTAAAAGCCTCCAGCTGATTCAAAATGCTGCAGCAAGCGTTCTCATCAAAATTAAAGAGCGAGATCATATTTCTCCTATTTTGGCTTCCCTTCATTGGCTCCCTGTTAAATCCAGAATAGAATTTAAAATTCTCCTCCTCACATATAAAGCCCTTAATGATCTAGCTCCATCATACATCAGAGATCTGATTGTTCCATATATTCCTAACAGAGCACTTCGTTCTCAGACTGCAGGTTTACTGGTGGTTCCTAGAGTTTCTAGAAGTAGAATGGGAGGCAGATCCTTTAGTTATCAGGCTCCTCTCCTGTGGAACCAGCTTCCAATTTTAGTCCGTGAGGCAGACACCCTGTCTACTTTTAAGGCTAGGCTTAAAACTTTCCTTTTTGATAAAGCTTATAGTTAGAGTGGCTTAGGTTATCCTTAGCAATCTCTGTAGTTATGCTGCTATAGGCTTAGACTGCTGGAGGACATAATGACCACTTTCACTCTCTTCGCTACATTCTCACATTACTATCCAATTTTGCATTATTTGCTGTTTTTCAGTTTTTAACTTTATGTTCTCTCTCTTTTCTCTTCCTAGAAGCTACACCTGGCCTGACTCTGTGTGGAGCTACATCCATTAACATTTACTTTTCCTTCCTATAGAAAGTACTCCTGGATCAGTGCTTCTGTGTTCTTTTTGTGTCTCTGTCTGTTCTCTCAAACCCCCAGTCGGTCGTGGCAGATGGCCGCTCACACTGAGCGAGTAATTTTGAATTTACAAGATTAGGTAATGTAAAAATGTAGGCAGGCACATCGATGATGAATATGATTTAATGAACAGGATAGCGAACTTACAAACACGAAGGAAACACACCACCCAGGGAGACAGCAACGACAACAGTCGACCAGACAATGAAGGTTCACATGGCAAGAAAACTAAACTAAAATCTGTAATTCAGATGGCGGTCCTCAGATGGGAGGTCTTTCCACAAAGTCAGAGTTCTAGAAACCAGCCGGGGTGATGCAGGAACCTTGGAGGCCGGTAGTGGCAATGGAGGAACGGTGACGCCTCTTTATGGAAGAATGGCATGAAGAAAGGCACTGTTGGAAGAAAGCCATGAGAAGTCCCTTGTGGGGTTTACCAAAACAATACAGCAAAGGTGAAAGGAAGTGCTCTGCTCATATGAAATGAAAATCTAACTTTTGGCTCACACGTGATGCACTATGTAGTGGAAAAATGCATATCATCTTAAACTCATCTTTTCAACAGCAAACCTTGTTTGGTAGCATCATTCTTTTGGAATATTTTACTCCAGAGGGGACAGGGAAATTGGTCATAGATGATGGGAAGATGCATGAAACTAAACACAGGACAATCAGGGTAAAATAACTGTTAGAAGGCTGAAAAAGACTTGAGACTAGGCCAGAGGTTTGCCTTCCAACAAGACAACGACCTTAGACGTGCAGCCAGAAGCAGCAGTGGAACGGTTTAGATCAAAGAACATTTATGGCCCAAAGTTCAAAATTAAAACAAGTTGACAATGTGTGGCAACATTTAAAAATTTATATTCACAGATGCTCTCTCTTCAATTTGATTGAGTTTGAGCTAATTTGCCAAAAATGGTTTGTGTTTATAAACTGACAAAATGTGAAAATGTTCACTTGCGGTAAGTAAAGACACTTTTGATCTTAGGGTTAGGGTGAGGCATGTTTAACAAAGCTAGGTTTTTTTGTGTGCTGCTGCAATTGAACAAACCGTAAACCTAAACACAGATATCAGATACTTGGACAATGGCTCTATGGGTGGTCATATTAAGAAGGGTGGTAAACCATTATGATGAGCCTGGTTGATTTAATTTGACACTTTTTAATATAACGAATGAGTTTCAATCTTGACGTATAGGTTTTTTTTTTGTTATTCTTTAATCATTTTTTACTACATAGTAAAACAACATCCTCCAAAAGCAGTTATTCCATTTTTTGCATAAAAGTTATGTTTACACGTGTAGTTTAAATGCATGTTGGCACACACTGTAGTACTATGTGATACATTGAGTTTTGTGTTTCCTTAGATCCCTTCAGTACCCCTCTGTCCTTGCAGTAGTTTTATAACCTCATTAAAATAGACATTTAAGGAAAGCCGGAGTCATTTGATACAGCCGTCTGTTTCTTCAAACTTTGACTTTCTGCTCTGCTGCACTTTGAAACGTCACTGATAACAGTTGAGCTCCTGTTACACCATGTGGATAAGCCTGCTGATGTTTTTTTCCCACACTTCTCATAAAGCAGGTTAGCTGAGACTACAGGCTAACCTTGCTGAAAGAGAGAGCCAGAACAAGAAAGTGATCAGTAGAGCAAAATACTAAAAGGAATCAAGCGTTTCTAATCTTCCTGTATCTACTTCTCTTGTTTCTATTGTTTCCTAATTTGATTTATTTTTGTTATTCTATGTGGGTAATTTCTTTTGTCTCTATTTTATCTGGCGCTTATACTGCCTGTTATTGTGCTTGAGGCCATAAAAAAGAAAAAAATATGCATAACACTAATATTCTTAACTGCAATTTTATTTCTGCCTCAAAGAATAGGCTGTATTTTACTAATAAGCATAAAAACACTTGCGTAACATGTGCCAGCACTTCAGCGACACACCCTTTATTTACTGCTCTGGAACCACATGACAGGGACATGGAGCGAGTGAACTGATTACACACTGCTGCTATTAATATCTTGTACAATTCTGTTTTGAACAGAACAGAGCATACAGAAAGACAAATCTTTTGACCGTTCCTCCAGCACAATCTCTCTAAATAGTCTAGGGCCCTGGGTTCCCACAGGCTTTCTAGATGATTTAGGTCTAGGGAATTAGATGGACATGTTGATTTTGAGTCTGCTTAACCATTTCTGGGTTGCCCACACCATCACACATCCCCCACCATACCTAACAGTGGCTAAGAGCGGTTTTTTTCCAAATCCTTTGTTTCATACCAAAGCCCGGTAGAATATTAGCTGTTGGAAATATCAATCTTAGTATCATCTGATCAAAGCATAAGGTTCAAGGTCCAAGAAGTACCCAAAAAACTCCACAAATGTATGAATATAAGGGTAAGACAGGAACTTTGTTTTTCTTCTATTTCTCCCAAACAACTGGTTGGCATATAAAGGTATTGTGTCATGGTAGTTATGGAGACTTGGTGACCCTAAGTTTCTCAGCATGCATGGTACATGCTGATAAACATCACGGTGGCCAGAATCATGGAGGCATTACTGAACAGCACGAGGGTAAAGATGGTGACTTTTACTTTTTACATGTACCATACTACAACCAATAAAACAACAACAATGAAGAATACTGGAGAGGGCCAGGGCTAGTAGCTCAACCAGCCACTGTCTCAAGGCAGATATTCACTTACTGTCTCCTGATGTTTTAAGTAGAACATATCACATCATTACTCTAGAGGTTAATTTTGATGAATGGGGAAATTATTCTAAACATCAACAATAATAATACAATGTAACATTTATTAATTGTCTGGATCTGCCATTTTGGGGTTTTTGTTAGTTTACTTTTCTTATCTATTCTTCTTGGATTCTTGTGTTCATGTGTTTGCTTACATTTTCCTATAGATCTGTTTTTCCTTGGTTTTGTTATTTAGTCTAGTTTTGGCTCAGTTCCTCATGTCCCTGCTTTGTTCATGCTCATTAATTTGACCTGACACATTCCCTCAGCCTCCCTGCAGCCTGGTCCACACCTCTTACATATTTCCTCTGATTACCTGCCTCCCTGTCTCATTGGTCCATACTCCACTTCCCTCAGTTTATAACCTCTCTAGTTTTCATTGTTCCTTGCTGGTTCCTCTCATGAGCTCCCCTGTTATCTTCTCGAGTTCCTTCTAGTGGTTTGTTTTCTGTCAGCCTCCTGAACCGTTTCCCTTGGATTACCTGCCTGTATTTGTACTCTGTCTGCCTGCCTATAAGTCTGCTGTGCATCCTATCATTAAACTTCATCTACTCACCATGTGGCCTCCTCGCCATGTTGTGCATCCCGGTCCTACTTCCAAACCCCCGACCCTGACATTAACAATGTAAATATTTATTAATATATACTTGTGGTATAGCTAGTTATACAGTTAATACTACATCTCTACTGCTACCACTGCTACTTCAAAGTAAGATTTGTTTTCAGTTACAATGCACAGGAGCTTCAGGATTTTTCTCCCCAGTGGAGCTCATTCATTATTCACGTTATCCCCTGTGCTGATCTTTTCCAAGACCATCCTGAAGTTTTTAAGAATCGGAATCAGCTTTATTGCCAAGTTTGTACAGACAAACAAGGAATTTCACTCTACACTTTACTCTCAATGAGGACTTTTGTTAATTTATTTTTGTATATATAACAGTGGAAATAATATCTTTTTAAATGTACATATATACACAATTGAATTTTAAATAGAATATAACGTGAGATCAGTCTAAGTATGCATGGTGTTCTGGAACTCAGACTGTCAGAGAAACAGCCTGGGGTAAGGAACTATGTCTGTGGCGGCTGGTTTTAGCACACAGTGCTCTGTAGCACCAACCTAAAGATAAAAGCCTTGATGATTCTCTCTGCAGACCCGATTGTTCATTGCAGTCTGGACCTGTCCTGTTTAATGGATGAGTCAAACCACACTGAGATGGACAAAGACAGGACAGACTGAATTACGGCAGTGTAGAAGATGACGAGCAACTCCTGTGGAAGTTTTGCCCCATGTTTTTTATATTGTTACTCTGAAATAATTTTGATACCATTATTATTCTCTGCTTGTAGGAGGCCACCCATCTAAAAACAAAAGGACATCCATTAAAAATAAAGACACAATGCAATAACTTCAGTCACAAAACCTACCTTGCATTATTTTGTAAGTGGTTTAGCATCAGGAATAATGAAATAGTTAGGGGTATAATTGAAGTGATGTGTAATAATGCCAGATACTTTATTTGCATGTTTTTTTCTAGGACATGCTGTTATTTTAAAAACAATTTTTCCCTCACACAGTTAAATTGAATAAATGGGTCATTAACAGGCTGGCAAAGGTTCTTGCACAGTGCAATTGAGATAGTAGCAAGGTTCCTACACAGCCTGGAAAAAATGGAGTTTGATTGTAATATATTTCAGATCTGGATAAACATGGAAAATTACAATATGGAGAAATATTGGTATTTCCAGACTTCATTGTCTAAAATATGTCAACTTCCTGCCATCATTCCTTTTTTCCCCTCCTTCCTGAAACTTTTTCTTCTTTGTGTCCTTCATTCTGTACTTGGCTGTTTCTTGTTCCCTTCCTTCTTTCCTAGCATTCCTCTTCACTTGTGTCTTTCTTTTCTTTCCTCATTCCTTCTTTTTCCTTCTTACCCTCCTTGCTCTTGTTATGATTCTGGCCCGTCTGCCTGCTTCCTTCCCTGCCCTCCTCTCAGCAATCAGCTCCATCTGCTCCACTTGTTTGCCGCTGCGCTGCAGCGCAATCATTGTCATGCCACTCATCTGTGCACCAGCAGTTATATTCAGCCTCTGACAGCAAGACGGTGCCAGATTTTTGAAAGCCATTTGAGTGAGTAGATATTGTTGGGATTATGATTATTGATTAATTAATATTTATCAAGAATTATAATAAAAAAATCAAAATTTGAGAAAATTAATTTCTTAACCAAAAATCCTCATTTATGAATCGAAACCAGAGATGTCCTCTGGTGTTGTAATTGTGGCCCAAAGCCCTTGATAATTGCAATTATTAAATTATCACTAATAGTTGACTATTATTAGATGTCACTGTTTAATCAACCGTTTCTGCTGAAACGTGGGGAACTTTAACCTTATTTTGACTGACAAATAACTCTTGCACAAAATAAACACAAACGCTTTCTCTTTATCTACGTGAATATTTATTAAATCAACAGCCCTGATACAACTCGCTCTTCCGATTCAATCTTCTTCACCTAATCAAACATGCAAAGTCCTACTAAAAAGGGTAAAATATCTAACTAAACAAAATAAAAAACAGCATTAAGTGTTTATGAGATCAAACCAGCAGTTATGGCAAGGTACAAAAGGAATATGGTTGAACGAAGCTCTCGGAGGCCACTCCCAAAGTGTAGCTTAGTTACTGTAAGTCATAAAACATCCTCCACCGCTGGGGAGTCCGCGCAAAAAAAGGGTTGTAAAACCTTTGGCGGCAACTAATAAACAGGAAGTTGAAGACAAAGAAAATGGTTTATTTTCACCATGAAGTTATTATAACAGTCCAACTTTAAAATGTGCCCTGAGCCTGCTCTCAGGTGTTAAACAACATAGCCAAACACACACAGCTTGAAAAGCACAGCGGCTTTCAGATATCCACTGCAATCAAAGTTTCAATAAAATGTTGCATGCACATACAATTTAGAACACATTGGACTATAAGTGGCGATTCTAAATCGCCTAAAATCCTACTCTGTCCCGCCCAAGCTATTTCTAATAAAGAAACTAAATTAAAAAGAGCAAAATTAATTGGTGGTGTCTCCTCTGGATCAGAGGAGACGAGAGAGAAGGGGGGGGAAGAGTTTCCACGCGTCCGTGGATAACTCAAAGTAGAACGGTCCGTTTTACTTCTGGCTTCCTTGGCAGAAAAGCAGTATCACGGACCATCAACAGTCGACTGGAACAAAAACAAGGTTGGCGATTCCGTCTCCTTGAAACCTCCTTTTTTTGGTTATGTGTTAAATCCACATCTTCGATCGGCAAAGTGAAATTTCTGGTCTTCTTATCCCAGAAACTTCTTTCATGAATTTCTTTTCGTTGGCCAACTGGGAGAATGAATGAAAGCCCACGTTTGAGTTTCTGCTCCAGAATACGCTCCAGTTGCGAGGTAACCGCGTCTCGGTTCCAAGCTGAAAAGCGCCTCATTAAATGGCTCACCTTACTATATAGCCCACTGTGATGTCAGAACTGGGACGCCCTGTCCTATCAGCCCGCTGGGATTTGTAGTAGTGGACTATCCTGGGGTACAAAATGGCTGATAACACCGGAAGGCCTGGTGGCGTCCAGCAACGTGCAAATGGTCCAATGTTCAGCAAAACATGGTCCAACAATATCCAAACTTTCTTCCTGCCTGATCACGTTTTCTGACTATGGTTTTTGTCTCTTGGATTTCCCCCTCTTGCCTGGCCCTTGTTGGATGTCTCTAGCTCTGGATCTTGACCCTTTTTTTGTCCCTGGATTTTTGTCTCTGCCCAGCCCCTGGTTTTATCTGCCTGAGCCTACCTGCCTTTCCTTCCTGCCCAGACTCCCTGTCCTCGCCCAGTCCCCTGTCAAGTGGCCTGTCCCGGCTTTTCTGGTTCTCGCGCCCGCAGCAACTCAGTGTTCGGTAAGTTTGGGTCTGTCGGCAATCCGACATCGGTCAGTGGGACACTCCCGTACGGACATTCTGGGCTGGCTTCTGATTGACCACCTCCCAGCTGAGCAGCCGTTTCCTGGTTCGCTGTCCCACACAGACCCCGAGAAGGTTAGTGGCTGTTTGGACTTGCAACTTTGTCAGAAGCTTATCAAGCCACTAACTTGTTTCTCTGCTTCCAGTGGTTCCTGCGTTCTGATTGGTGGTTGCCAGTGTTCCTGTTTCCAAGACCATAATAAATCTTTTAACTTTGTGCTTTGTCTGTGACTGAAATTTTGGGTCTTCAGTCCTGGTCTTAATAGCTCTGGTGTTTATATTTTCTTCTGTCATTTGTTAGATACTTCCCTCCGGCCTTCCTTATGCCCTACTACCGTTCTTTTATTTGTCCTTCCTTTCTTCTGTCCTTCTCTTAAATTTTTTTCTTGCATTCTGTCTTCTCTGCTCTTATTCCTTCCTTCCTACCTATGTTCCTTCCTTCCTTCTGTTCTCCTGTCATCTCTCCTGTTATTCCTTCCTGCCTTCCTTCCTTCCTTTCTTCCTTGTTTTCTTTTTGTCCTTCAATGCTTCTATGTGTCCTTTCCCATTTGTTCTAAATTTTTCCCTTCCTTCTTTGTGTGATTTGTTCCTCCCCCATGTCTTTAATTTATTGTGTTCTTTTGTTCTTCCTTTCTCTCCTCTTGTTTTTCATTTCTCATTTTCTGTCTTGTTTCTGCAATTCCTTCCATCATTTCTTAAAACCTCCCTTACTGGTGTTCTTCCTTCCTATCTGTCAGTCACTGGTTTTTACAGGTCTCAAATATAAAACCTGCTTAGTGTTGAAATTTCTGCCAATAACTTTAGAGGGAACTTTTGTTTCTACTTTTCAAAATGGGCAAAACTCTGGAAATTTAGGTTTGGGAATGTGTGGAATTTTTATATGTAAAAGGTGCAAGGAATCTGTGGGAGCGAAAGTAACATACATGATTTAATCCGTAGTTGTATTTACCTTCTTTTGACACTACATGTTTGTTTGTTTTTAATAATGAAATGATCTTCTGTTCCCAAAGACTTTAAGGCCCCTTTCCCTATTTTCTTTCACACAGCACATGTCAACACAGAGCTACCAATGTGAGTGAAATGCACACTGAAAATTAAATAGGCAGCTTGGAAAGAACCACAGAATTTCCTTACAGACAGGCTACAGAAACGATTCCACATCAGTGACCATATGTAATTAACTGTTTTAGGTAGGTAGCAATAAAACTGCCTTTGTCTGAATTCCTTCTTTCAGCCACCAAAGCTCTGTCCATCATGCGGGCTTGACCCAGAAGTTGACAGCTTGTGTTTGTGTCTTTGTCTGCTGCTCTAGATGAAACTTGTGGTTTTGGGCAAGGATAAACAAAAGAGGACAGGGTTGCCGTGCTGCAAAGAGGTGGGATGGTGAATGTAGAGGAGGGGCAGAATAAAAAAAAGGCAAATAATTACGCACAAAACACATCCAAGGTAAAGAATGTGTGCATCAAAAGTATGTAAATATGCTATAGTAAAGCCCAGGCTTTAATTGTGGCCTAAACAATCGTCTTCTGTTGTCACTGAAACTGAGAGCTTTTTATTCATGGAAAAACAAATTCCACAATTCATTATGTAAAAATGTTATCCTTTCATTGTGTACACTTCTACCATTTTGCTGTGGGTCTCTTTCAAATTACATCTGCTATGACTAAATCTTTTTTCTGAGAGCTAATTAAACTGGTGATGCCCTCATTTCACAGTCTATCATTGAGCCTCAAGCCTGGACTTTCTAGCTCCTGTCCTCATAAGCTCCCCCTCCTCACCCCCCAAAGAAAACGAGTTAGCCAGTTTCTGGTCGCTGATGTCATTGGCAGCAGTTCTGCTATTGCTCTGTAATCATCCCTGCTCCGCTCTGTGATTGGAACTGCCCATCTGATCTGGTCTCAGCCACTTCTGCGACCAACAGTGAAGAGAAGTGGAGGAATATATGGAAACTGATGTCAATCTTTCTGAGAATGTTCTAGTTCCTTTGCATTACTTAGATTTAGGGTAACCTCTAAATGAGAGATTGTTACTGTGTGGACTCGGATTTAATGTATTTGGTAACCCTTTGATGTCTCAATGTTCTTTTAGAGCCTTGCCAGTTTTTTCATGGGAAATATTGTTATATTAATTCTGGGCTATTGTAGATGCATTAGAACTGTTCTACCTTAGGGTGAGACACGGACACAACAACTTCAAATAATCTTAAAGCCAGAAATTGGGTGTTTGAATATACAGTGGATTTTGTACGATCCACAAAGGTCCTAGCTACAGGGTCAAACAAATAAATAGAGTCCCACTCATATTTGGTAAATGTCCTTCAGCAAGTTGATGAGAAACTGTACAGCATAAAGAGACCTCCGAGGTTTGACCTTTTTCCCTTTCAAGTCATACACAATGTCACCTGTTGTTTGTTTTTAGCAACAGAAAATCTTTGATTTTAGAAGTAGGTTGTCTGTTTTTTGTTGCTTGGCTTTGTTTTTCCTCTATTCTGGTTTGTTGCTTATGTTTCTTATCAGTAAATAACTGTAAACATGGATTAGCTTGATTATAAATAAATGTATAGTTTTATTGTTGAATGACTGTGCTTTATCTGTGATAGAAACAAGTTACAATTCAATTCAGTTTATCTATGTAGCACCAATTCACAACACATGTCATCTCAAGGCACTTTACAAAGTCAATTCAGTTGCATCATACAGATTTCAAGTTAGTTACATACATTGCAAGTAATCCTAACTATCAAACAGTCAGATTCAGTTTATTATTCAAATTGGTTAAAGGGTTTTTCTATCTAAGGAAACCCAGCAGATTGAATCGAGTCAGTGATGTAGCATGTAGCAACAGTGGACAGTCGCTTGCATTGATTTTGCAGGGATCCCTCATACTGAGCATGTACAGGGGTTGGACAATGAAACTGAAACACCTGTCATTTTAGTGTGGGAGGTTTCATGGCTAAATTGGACCAGCCTGGTAGCCAGTCTTCATTGATTGCACATTGCACCAGTAAGAGCAGAGTGTGAAGGTTCAATTAGCAGGGTAAGAGCACAGTTTTGCTCAAAATATTGATTGCTGGCGCATCTGTGACCAAGACAGCAAGTCTTTGTGATGTATCAATAGCCACGGTATCCAGGGTAATGTCAGCATACCAAGGACGAACCACATCCAACAGGATTAACTGTGGACGCAAGAGGAAGCTGTCTGAAAGGGATGTTTGGGGGCTAACCCGGATTGTATCCAAAAAACATAAAACCATGGCTGCCCAAATCACGGCAGAATTAAATGTGCACCTCAACTCTCCTGTTTCCACCAGAACTGTCCGTCGGGAGCTCCAAAGGGTCAATATACACGGCCGGGCCGCTATGGGCTGTGGACAATGTGAAACATGTATTGTTCTCTGATGAGTCCACCTTAGATGGGCCCGTCACTGCCAAAGACTACCGAACCATTCTTGAGGACCATGTGCATCCAATGGTTCAAACATTGTATCCTGAAGGCGGTGCCGTATATCAGGATGGCAATGCACCAATACACACAGCAAGATTGGTGAAAGATTGGTTTGATGAACATGAAAGTGAAGTTGAACATCTCCCATGGCCTGCAGAGTCACCAGATCTAAATATTATTGAGCCACTTTGGGTTGTTTTGGAGGAGCGAGTCAGGAAACGTTTTCCTCCACCATTATCACGTAGTGACCTGGCCACTATCCTGCAAGAAGAATGGCTTAAAATCCCTCTGACCACTGTGCAGGACTTGTATATGTCATTCCCAAGACGAATTGACGCTGTATTGGCCGCAAAAGGAGGCCCTACACCATACTAATAAATTATTGTGGTCTAAAACCAGGTGTTTCAGTTTCATTGTCCAACCCCTGTACAGGTCCTTCTCAAAATATTAGCATATTGTGATAAAGTTCATTATTTTCCATAATGTCATGATGAAAATTTAACATTCATATATTTTAAATTCATTGCACACTAACTGAAATATTTCAGGTCTTTTATTGTCTTAATACGGATGATTTTGGCATACAGTTCATGAAAACCCAAAATTCCTATCTCACAAAATTAGCATATTTAATCCGACCAATAAAAGAAAAGTGTTTTTAATACAAAAAACGTCAACCTTCAAATAATCATGTACAGTTATGCACTCAATACTTGGTCGGGAATCCTTTTGCAGAAATTACTGCTTCAATGCGGCGTGGCATGGAGGCAATCAGCCTGTGGCACTGCTGAGGTCTTATGGAGGCCCAGGATGCTTCGATAGCGGCCTTTAGCTCATCCAGAGTGTTGGGTCTTGAGTCTCTCAACGTTCTCTTCACAATATCCCACAGATTCTCTATGGGGTTCAGGTCAGGAGAGTTGGCAGGCCAATTGAGCACAGTGATACCATGGTCAGTAAACCATTTACCAGTGGTTTTGGCACTGTGAGCAGGTGCCAGGTCGTGCTGAAAAATGAAATCTTCATCTCCATAAAGCTTTTCAGCAGATGGAAGCATGAAGTGCTCCAAAATCTCCTGATAGCTAGCTGCATTGACCCTGGCATTTTGGCATTTCCTTCTCCCCAGTCTTCCTCCATACTCTGGCACCTTGATTTCCGAATGACATGCAGAATTTGCTTTCATCCGAAAAAAGTACTTTGGACCACTGAGCAACAGTCCAGTGCTGCTTCTCTGTAGCCCAGGTCTGGGGATTGCGGCACCTGTAGCCCATTTCCTGCACACACCTGTGCACGGTGGCTCTGGATGTTTCTACTCCAGACTCAGTCCACTGCTTCCGCAGGTCCCCCAAGGTCTGGAATCAGCCCTTCTCCAAAATCTTCCTCAGGGTCCGGTCACCTCTTCTCGTTGTGCAACGTTTTCTGCCACACTTTTTCCTTCCCACAGACTTCCCACTGAGGTGCCTTGATACAGCACTCTGGGAACAGCCTATTCGTTCAGAAATTTCTTTCTGTGTCTTACCCTCTTGCTTGAGGGTGTCAATAGTGGCCTTCTGGACAGCAGTCAGGTCGGCAGTCTTACCCATAATTGGGGTTTTGAGTGATGATCCCTGGATGGGAGTTTTAAAGGCCCCAGGAATCTTTTGCAGGTGTTTAGAGTTAACTCGTTTATTCAGATGATTAGGTTCATAGCTCGTTTAGAGACCCTTTTAATGATATGCTAATTTTGTGAGATAGGAATTTTGGGTTTTCATGAGCTGTATGCCAAAATCATCCGTATTAAGACAATAAAAGACCTGAAATATTTCAGTTAGTGTGCAATGAATCTAAAATATATGAATGTTAAATTTTCTTCATGACATTATGGAAAATAATTAACTTTAGCACAATATGCTAATATTTTGAGAAGGACCTGTATGTACCGACAGTGGAGAGGAAAACTCCCTTTTAACAGGAAGAAACCTCCAGCAGAACCAGGCTCAGTGTAAGCGGCCATCTGCCACAACCGACTGGGGGTTTGAGAGAACAGAGCAGAGACACAAAAAGAACACAGAAGCACTGATCCAGGAGTACTTTCTATGGGAAGGAAAATTAAATGTTAATGGATGTAGCTCCTTTAGGTGTTTCATCTAGAAAGAAAGGACAGATAAACTCTGAGCCAGTTTTCAAGGTTAGAGTCTGAAAGAGAGCACATATAATTAGTTACAGTAATAGCTCAGTCAATTGCTATGTCTAGGAGAGAGAAAGGGTTAAACACTGAAAGACAGGGCCAAGTGTATCATTTGTATAAGGTGAGCATTAAGTTGTTGGCAGCAGTAGCTTGGCCGATGTCCCCCTTCAGGAAGGTGCCACAGCTAAACACAGAGCCAAGGCAGGTGTAGATTCTAGGGAAAGAAAAAAACAGAGAGACAACATAAACGTATTAAAAGAGTTAAAAGCTGAAATAGCAGCAAATAACGCAGTGAGTAGAGTGAGAATGTAGCAGAAACAGTGAAAGTGGTCATTATGTCCTCCAGCAGCCTAAGCCTATAGCAGCATAACTACAGAGATAGCTCAGGATAACCTAAGCCAATCTAACTATAAGCTTTATCAAAAAGGAAAGTTTTAAGCCTAGCCTTAAAAGTAGACAGGGTGTCTGCCTCACGGACTAAAACTGGCAGCCGGTTCCACAGGAGAGGAACCTGATAACTAAAGGATCTGCCTTCCATTGTACTTCTAGAGACTCTAGGAACCACCAGTAAACCTGCAGTCAGAGAATGAAGTGCTCTGTTAGGAATATGTGGTTAAAGCACTGAGAAACAGATTAACCTTTTGTTTTTCAATGTATAATGGTTGTTCAATGGGAAAACAAAATAATTTAGTTTAATTGATAATTCTATGTTTTAATTAATGGTGAAATATGAAATGAATTTACCTATTAAATTATATAGTAGCGTTATTTAACAGTGGCACTAATCTACACTTCACACTTTTTTAAGTCATTTACAAGCTTTTGGCATAGTGACGCCTGGATTTCTGACCACTACTCTTGTGAGAAATGGTGGAGCTCATTGAAAATGGTTGGTATCTTGGCACAAAGCATACTCCTTACATTTTCGAAAGAACTGAGGTCAGGGCTTTGAAGAGGCCAGTCAGAATCCCTATCTAAACTAGTTGTGTTTGTTTGGAACTGTGTTTAAGGGTGTTTTCACACTGGTTTATTTCCCCCATGCTGGAGTTCACTTGTGTAGACATCATTAGCTCTAGGGTGCGGACGACCTACTCCAAACCATCTCGGTACAGTTCCAGACTAACTCTGAAATGGTTTGTTTATGATGTGAACATGAGCCGACCTTAGTTCAGCACAGCTACCGGGTATGTGCTGCATTGTGGGATACGGTAAAGAAATAAAGAAATAATAAACAAACTTATCAAAATCTATATTATACTTCCAGATAATTTTTCATGAGTATAAATATAGTATTTATATAATAGTATCCAGAACATACTAATAACTGGATTACAATTTCTTTGTTTTTGACCCCTTCCTGTATTTACATTCTGCACTCCCTCCTCGGAGACATCTAACCAATAAACACACTGAATGTTTTTGTGGGATTTGCAGTAACATGTTTTTGTTGCTTGGTATTAGTACAATGCATAACATGGTGACATTTATAACTGAGCTGTACATTTTTCCTATTTAAGTAAACTCAAAGTACAAGTTTAGTGTCCCAGGTGAAGTAAATAATTCATTAACAAGTAAGACGTGCTGCTCAAAAACTACTTCAAATCTTGATGTGGCCACAATGACAAGAAGCATGTTTGGAGAAGTCAAGGTAAGGCGTTTACACCTAACAACACTGTGTTAACTATGATGGTGGTCATGATCAGGGAATGCTTCGCAGAGGTTCTTTTTATGATTTCTTCTAAGCATAGCAGGTGGAATAATGAAGAAGGAGGACTACCTTCAAGTTCTTCAACTTCACCTCAGTCAACAACTGGATGGTTAAAAGTTTGACACAACTCGATGTTCGGACAGAAGAATGATCCCAAACACAAATCAACACTGACTTCAGAAAGGATGAATAAAGCTAACATTATGCTTCTGGAATGGCCATGACGTCTATTCAAGGGAATATTTGTGGAATTTCTTTAACAGCTAGATCTGTGCCAGGAAATCAACCAGTTTAAATGAGTTCTACCTTCTCAATTGATTGGAGACAAATCCAGCCGTAATTATGCCAGAAGATTGCAACAAAACCCATGTAGTTTCAATGCAACGTGTTCAAGGGGATTTAACCAAGAATTAATGGGATGCATGTATATACTCTCACAAGCTACTTTATTAGGAACACTTTGCTAGTACCGGATTGTACTCTGTTTTGCCATCAGAACTGCCTTGATTCTTCATGATATGGATTCAACAAGGTGTTGGAAACATTCCTCAGAGATGTTCATCCATATTGACATAATAGAGCTGATCCTCATCCCAACCGCTTCACACTCGGCTGTGAACCACCCCAGCGCATGCTGTAGGTCTTGGGTAGAGGGGGCCAGCAGGACCATGTCATCTGCAGAAAGAAGAGACGAAATCCACTGGTCCCCAAATCAGACCCCCTCCGGCCCTCGGCTGCACCTAGAAATCCTGTCAATGAAAGTTATGAACAGGACCGGTGACAAAGGGCAGCCCTGCCGGAGTCCAACATGCACCGGGAACAGGTCTGACTTAGTGCCGGCAATGCGAACCAAACTCCTGCTCCGCTTGTACAGAGACCGGATGGCCCCTAGTAAAGGGCCCCCGATTCCATACTCCTGGAGCACCCCCCACAGGGCATCACGAGGGACACAGTCAAATGCTTTCTCCAAGTACACAAAACACATGTGGACTGGTTGGGCAAACTCCCATGAACCCTCGAGTACCCTGTAGAGGGTATAGAGTTGGTCCAGTGTTCCACGGTCTGGACGAAAACCACACCACTCCTCCTGAAGCCGAGGTTCAACTATCGGCCGGACTCTCCTCTCCAATACCCTGGCGTAGTCCTTACCAGGGCGGCTGAGGAGTGTGTTCCCCCTGTAGTTGGAACACACCCTCCAGTCACCATTCTTATGAAGGGGGACCACCACCCCAGTGCCAGTCCAGAGGCACTGTCCCTGACCGCCACGCAATGTTGAAGAGGCGTGTCAACCATGACAGCCCCACAACATCCAGAGACTTGATGTACTCAGGGCGGATCTCATCCACCCCCAAAGCTCTGCCACCGCGGAGCTTTTTAACCACCTCGGTGACTTTAGCCTGGGTGATGAAAGAGTCCAACCTAGTCCCCAGCCTCTTTTTCCACCAGGGAATGTGCGATGGCAGGATTGAGGAGATCCTTGTAGTACTCCTTCCACCGCCTGATGATGTGCCCAGTCGAGGTCAGCAGCTCCCCACCCCCACTGTCACTTGGGCCTGCCAAGTCTGTCCGGCTTTCTCCTCCTCCAGCGGATCCCACTCACCACCAGGTAGTGATCAGTGGACAGCTCAGCCCCTCTCTTCACCCGAGTGTCCAAAACATGCGGCCGAAGGTCTGATGATACGACAACAAAGTCGATCATTGACCTCCTGCCTAGGGTGTCCTGGTGCCAAGTGCATTGATGGACACCCTTATGTTTGAACATGGTGTTCATTATGGACAATCCGTGACTAGCACAGAAGTCCAAAAACAAAACATCACTTGGATTCAGATTGGGAAGGCCATTCCTCCCGATCACGCCTCTCCAGGTGTCACTGTCGTTTGCCACGTGGGCGTTGAAGTCCCCCAGCAGAATAATGGATATTAAAATATTTCTATGCAAATGCCTAAAACAAGCTCTTTCAAATTTTTTACTTCTTTACTGAGATTTGGTTGCATTTGAAAGTGTATTTCTCTTCAGCTGTACCTGAATTACCCGGATTGTAATGCTAGCTGAATTATAAATACATTTTCAAAAACACATAGCACATTTCTTCATCAAAAATGAATATTTAAAAGCTTATTTATTCTCAATCACACTCTCCAGCGATACAGTAAGATTAAATAAAATTGTCCATTTATTCAGGTAAACTTTAATATCACCTCTAATGTCAAATTGACTTACATGAACAAATGACACAATAAATTAAAATCATACTAACACAAACTGTTAGAAATCACTTGTGTTTAAAGTTCAATGTGATAACTACCAGCAGGAGTCCGGATTCTTGAATCTTGAATGTGTTATTCTTGAACCACTCTAAAGAGAGTCAAAGAAAAGTGCTACTCGATTTAGCAGTTTGGTCTATAGCAATGCTCAAATATGTGTATGAAAATCCAAGTAATAATGAAATGTTAGAACTTCAAAGACGAAGACTTTTTTTTTATAGCAGTACCAATAATAGTTGCTATGCTGCTATAAATGATAGTAGTTAGATAAAGGCACATTTTCTGAAGCTGCAAATACCCAGAACTTGTGGTATTTTTCTTAAGGTTAAAATACCGTAACAATCTTATACTTGCCCTTGCCTAACGGGCAGCATGGGGCACCATTGGTGGGGTAATGAATGGAACTGACAGTTGGTGGATGTTACACTCCCAACTTCGACATAGTGCATGTGTGTGGGGGGGTCTAGGGGCCATACTTTTTGGACAACATGGTCTTTACATCACCTTGTTATATTCTCTTAGGTTTCAGCACTCATCTATATACCTGACATACCAAGCAACTGTACGATATGAAGAAACCTTTGTCTACAAAGCATCCTCTGTGTCTAGTGACCTTTACTTAATATTCTGATTGACTGTCAGATGCTTGGGCAACTGCCCTATTATGTCATCATTCTCTCCGTGCTCCCGCTTCCTATGTCCTCTAGGGCCTTTTCCAGGTGTGCCAGTTCCTTTGCCAACTGAATAATTTTAATGCACATCACTGGTGTGCATGTGTACCAAAATATGTAACATTCCTTGGATGCCTAATGCTAAATCTCTTGCACTTTGATGTTTTTGGTTGTTATTGTGGGCATCTTGTTTGGGGAATTGTAAACTGGACTCTGCACCACAGATGTAGAATAAAACATAAACCATTCTGAACATAATGGGCTTACTTTGAAGTGTGAGCTCATTAAAGCACAAAGAGAGGTTTCAGAATTGGCTAGTTCTAGAAAACTTTTCTTCAGATGGTAAAAATCATCAGATGCGTAGTGAAAGTTAGGAATCAATAAGCATACAGGGTAACTCCAGTTACTTTGTTGGTTTTTCCAACAATTTTTTCAAAGCTTCAAATATTTTCAATGTATTTTTCTTTCTCTTCACTTTGCTTATACTGCATATCTTGTCTGTTCCTGGAAAAATTTTAAAACATTCTTGCAACATAAAATTGAGCAAATAAATCAATCACTAAATTTATGCTGTGATGCTCCCTAAGTCCTGTAAACTACTACCTTGTTTGAAACCTGTGATTTACCAAATTAGGTATCATCATTTCAACTCATGGAATGTCTGAATCAGCTGCACCTTCATGTCAGAAGCATCTGACATTGTCTCAAGTTTTAGTGAAACATGGAAAATGAAATTAAAAGCAGTTCTTGCACAAAATTTGTTATTTAGTATTATTTGTTCACCTTAAAAGCAACTTTTGCAAGACATTTTCATAGACAAGGAAGATGTTGCACAATTCACATATCTTTGAAAGAATCTGAAATTAGAGTTGAATAATTCAGTCCAGTTTTCCTTTAGATATGGCATCTTTTTATTTTTTTTATTTAAGGTGGTCAGAATAGCTTAAAAACCCTTTAAAATGTTATTTGTGTGTTTCACTAATAGAATACAGGTCTCTGAAACCAGATACTGAGTTTTAACAAATGTTTTAGGTTCCGGTATGTTTAGCCCTTTTCGGAAAGCTCTACAAGGTAAGTTAAGGCACCTTTTAGTAGTCTATGTTTTGTGAAAGGACAGATGCAGCAACGGGCGCTAGAAGTCAGCCCATCTCTGTCAAAATTTGGTTTCTTCCCACTCACAAATTGATTCTCTTGTTCATAGTGTTACTTCATCATTGCGTGATGCATTAGACAATGCAGTCCCCTTGAAAAAGAAGGTAATTATTTATAGGAGGCTGGCTCCCTGGTTTAATTCAGAGCTGCATAATTTAAAGCTCAATGTTAGAATATTGGAGAAAAAATGGTGCTCTACACACCTAGAGGATTCTTACTTAACCTGGAAAAATAGCCTGTTGTTGTATAAAAAGCCAGAACAGCTTATTTCTCATCATTAATAGAAGAGAACAAGAATAATCCTAGGTTTCTCTTTAGTACAGTTGCTAAACTTACACAGACTCATAGCTCTGTTGAGTCATCCACTCCCTTAGCTCTCAGCAGTCATTACTTTATGTGATTCTTCTTAAATAAAATTGATTCTATTAAAAACAAAATCTTTGACATAATCCCGAAGATGATTACTTCATCCTCAGCAAGTGAGACAACATTGGAAGTAACTGTAGAACCTGATCTGTGTTTGGACTGTTTTGATCCCGTGGAGCTTCCTGAGTTATCAAAAATATTAGCTTAATCTAAACCTTAGACTTGTATGTTAGACCCAATCCTAACCAAATTATTTAAGGAAGTGTTCCCTCTGATTACCAGACCCATTTTAGATATGATTAATCTATCCTTAGTAAATGGATATGTATCACAAGCTTTTAAGGTAACTGTAATTAAACCTTTACTTAAGAAACCTTCGCTTCATTGAGCTGACTTGAAAAATTACAGACCAATATATCCAATCGTCCGTTCTTATCTAAAATGTTTGAGAAAATAGTTGCTAATCAAATGTGTGAGCATTTACACAGCAATGATCTGTTTGAAGAGTTTCAGTCAGGTTTCAGAGCTCATCATTGCACTCAAACAGCTCTGGTGAAAGTCACTAATGATATTCTTAAGGCCTCAGATAATGGACTTGTGTCTGTACTTGTCCTGTTAGATCTCAGTGCTGCATGTGATACAGTCGATCACAATATTCTCTTAGAAAGGCTGGAACTTGCTGTAGGAATAAGGGGAACAGCGCTAGGCTGGTTTAAATCTTATTTGTCTGACAGATTCCAGTTTGTCCATGTAAATGATAAATCATCTTTAAACTCCAGGGTTAATTCTGGAGTACCACAGGGTTCAGTTACTCGGGCCAATTCTCTTCACTATATATGTGCTTCCAATAGGTAAAATTGCTTCTAAATTCAGACAAGACAGAAGTTGTCGTCTTTGGACCGGAGTCTTTAAAAAAAGATACTGCTTAGTCAGTCACTTAACCTGGATGGCATTAAATTGACCTCCGGTAATAAAGTAAAAAGCCTTGGTGTTATTTTTGACCAGGACATGTAATTTAAATCCCAAATTAAACAGGTTTCGAGGATTTCCTTCTTTTACCTCTGGAACATTGCCAAAATTAGAAATATCTTATCCAAGAGTGATGCTGAAAAGTCCATGCATTTGTTACTTCAAGGCTGGACTATTGTAATTCATTACTATCAGGATGTCCGCAAAATGCAGTTAAAAGCCTTCCGCTGATTCAAAATGCTGCAGCAAGAGTTCTGATGAAAATTAAAAAGAGAGTTTTTTTCTCCTATTTTCTCCTATTTTAGCTTCCCTTCATTGGCTCCTTGCTAGCAGTATAGAAATTAAAATTCTCCTCTATCAACAGGGGTTAGACAATGAAACGGAAACACCTGGTTTTAGACCACAATAATTTATTAGTATGGTGTAGGGCCTCCTTTTGCGGCCAATACAGCGTCAATTCGTCTTGGGAATGACATATACAAGACCTGCACAGTGGTCAGAGGGATTTTAAGCCATTCTTCTTGCAGGATAGTGGCCAGGTCACTACGTGATACTGGTGGAGGAAAACGTTTCCTGACTCGCTCCTCCAAAACACCCCAAAGTGGCTCAATAATATTTAGATCTGGTGACTCTGCAGGCCATGGGAGATGTTCAACTTCACTTTCATGTTCATCAAACCAATCTTTCACCAGTCTTGCTGTGTGTATTGGTGCATTGTCATCCTGATACACGGCACCGCCTTCAGGATACAATGTTTGAACCATTGGATGCACATGGTCCTCAAGAATGGTTCGGTAGTCTTTGGCAGTGATGGGCCCATCTAGCACAATTATTGGGCCAAGGGAATGCCATGATATGGCAGCCCAAACCATCACTGATCCACCCCCATGCTTCACTCTTGGCATGCAACTGTCTGGGTGGTACGATTCTTTGGGGCTTCTCCACACCGTAACTCTCCCGGATGTGGGGAAAACAGTAAAGGTGGACTCTTCAGAGAACAATACACGTTTCACATTGTCTACAGCCCAAGATTTGCGCTCCTTGCACCATCGAAACCGACGATTGGCATTGGCATGAGTGACCAAAGGTTTGGCTATAGCAGCCCGGCCGTTTATACAGGTCCTTCTCAAAAAATTAGCATATTGTGATAAAGTTCATTATTTTCTATAATGTCATGATGAAAATTTAACATTCATATATTTTAGATTCATTGCACACTAACTGAAATATTTCAGGTCTTTTATTGTCTTAATATGGATGATTTTGGCATACAGCTCATGAAAACCCAAAATTCCTATCTCACAAAATTAGCATATTTCATCCGACCAATAAAAGAAAAGTGTTTTTAAAACAAAAAACGTCAACCTTCAAATAATCATGTACAGTTATGCACTCAATACTTGGTCGGGAATCCTTTTGCAGAAATGACTGCTTCAATGCTGCGTGGCATGGAGGCAATCAGCCTGTGGCACTGCTGAGGTCTTATGGAGGCCTAGGATGCTTTGATAGCGGCCTTTAGCTCATCCAGAGTGTTGGGTCTTGAGTCTCTCAACGTTCTCTTCACAATATCCCACAGATTCTCTATGGGGTTCAGGTCAGGAGAGTTGGCAGGCCAATTGAGCACAGTGATACCATGGTCAGTAAACCATTTACCAGTGGTTTTGGCACTGTCAGCAGGTGCCAGGTCGTGCTGAAAAATGAAATCTTCATCTCCATAAAGCTTTTCAGCAGATGGAAGCAAGAAGTGCTCCAAAATCTCCTGATAGCTAGCTGCATTGACCCTGCCCTTGATAAAACACAGTGGACCAACACCAGCAGCTGACACGGCACCCCAGACCATCACTGACTGTGGGTACTTGACACTGGACTTCTGGCATTTTGGCATTTCCTTCTCCCCAGTCTTCCTCCAGACTCTGGCACCTTGATTTCCGAATGACATGCAGAATTTGCTTTCATCCGAAAAAAGTACTTTGGACCACTGAGCAACAGTCCAGTGCTGCTTCTCTGTAGCCCAGGACTGGGGAATGTGGCACCTCTAGCCCATTTCTTGCACACGCCTGTGCACGGTGGCTCTGGATGTTTCTACTCCAGACTCAGTCCACTGGTTCCGCAGGTCCCCCAAGGTCTGGAATCGGCCCTTCTCCACAATCTTCCTCAGGGTCCGGTCACCTCTTCTCGTTGTGCAGCGTTTTCTGCCACACTTTTTCCTTCCCACAGACTTCCCACTGAGGTGCCTTGATACAGCACTCTGGGAACAGCCTATTCGTTCAGAAATTTCTTTCTGTGTCTTACCCTCTTGCTTGAGGGTGTCAATAGTGGCCTTCTGGACAGCAGTCAGGTCAGCAGTCTTACCCATGATTGGGGTTTTGAGTGATGAACCAGGCTGGGAGTTTTAAAGGCCTCAGGAATCTTTTGCAGGTGTTTAGAGTTAACTCGTTGATTCAGATGATTAGGTTCACAGCTCGTTTAGAGAGCCTTTTAATGATATGCTAATTTTGTGAGATAGGAATTTTGGGTTTTCATGAGCTGTATGCCAAAATCATCCGTATTAAGACAATGAAAGACCTGAAATATTTCAGTTAGTGTGCAATGAATCTAAAATATATGAATGTTAAATTTTCATCATGACATTATGGAAAATAATGAACTTTATCACAATATGCTAATTTTTTGAGAAGGACCTGTATATAAGAGAGAGAGAGAGAAAAAAAGAGGGTAAATAAGGAAAAAAAAAGTGTTTCTTTTTACGTGTACATAGCACCCTCTCTCGCATGTCCCTCTTTCTGATTGATAACAAACTACTCTGTTCTGTCAGGTCATGTTCCTACACCCCTATATTAATATCAGACAATACGGCTGTCATAATGGATGTCTCCATTCCTGGTAGATCCCTATCAAGTCCGCTCAGAAAATGTGTACATATTTGGACTTTTGATAACAGGATTTCTGCATTTTGGAGTTGGTGGTTACCTGGCTTATCGAGTGATTCGCAAAACGTGGGCGGTTGTTCAAAACACTCCAAAGCTGCCTGCGATGTTGGTTGGAGTCTGTAGAGCGATTAACACTCAGACTGAAATGTAAAGAGAGCAGAATCTCAAGCTGGACATGATTCTTCAACAGAATCGCAGCCTGGCAGCGGTTGGAATCAGATGTTAAAGGATATAATCTTGGAGAAGTTGTACGCTCCCGATCTGCGGAAAGTACCAAAAATTTGGCTATTTGGATTTGCAATTGAGACATACCATTAAAGCTCTTAAGGTAGTTGGAAATTCACAACTGCCTGAACCACAACATTTATTGTTTTTCTAAATCTGGCTCCCCAATGTGGCCTTGGCAATTTCTGCTAAGTGGCTATCGACAAAATAGCCACTTAGCAGCTAAGTCTGAAATATGATTTTTTTTTTCCTCCTATCTTATTTTACCTAAATGTGTGATTTCATTACTTTTCATAGATTTTCAGATTGTTCAGAAGGATTACCAGCAAAAGCCAATTATTATTAGTATTTCATTACTTTTTCATACATTTTTTGTTTTATGAGAAGTATTACCAGCGAAAACCAAATGTTATTAGTAATTTGGACTTTAGCTGTTCTTACACCAATGACCCAGCTTTCTTAATTAGACTACAATGGACTGTTATTACTTAGTTCAACTTCAGTACCAGTAAAAGCAATATATTATTAGCACCTGAAAATGTGGATTAAAGCTGTTTTGTACCAGTGACTCAGCTTCCCTAGTTAGAATTTAGTGGAATGATGAGACTATCAATATTATCATCTTCTTTTAGCATAAGATGCTTTATTATTAAGAGTGGCTTGGAACCAATTTCTACCAGTAAACTTGGAAGGATTATTAATTATTATTACTCTTTTGTTGTCCGATGAGCTAACCCCTCCCTCCTACTTCCCGCTGTCTAAAGGGATTGCTCAATACAGCTCTCCATCTAACGGGTCCGGACTTCCCTAAACCTGAAAGATCTTACTAAGCAGGTTTACTGAAAGTTCTGTTTAAGCTGGTGTCGGGAAATGACTCGCCTAGCCTCTGACAGCCTTCATCCAAAAGTCTTGCCCTTCTTCATCTGGAGGTCCGGGCGACCGAGTAGCCTATCGCAGTCATCCAAACCTTCGACAGTCACTTTTGTTCACAGCTGCTCATTCCCTAATTTACAACTGGCTCTTGGTATATGGGCTAGGTTAATTTTAGTAGCTCAGCACGAGCCCCAAGGGCACTGTTTTAACAAACTTGACTAAGGCAACCTATAAAAACCTCCTAAAATATCTTAGAACCAGGCAAAAAGACTTTTTACCACCAATGAAAAACCAACAATACGGTGACTCAAATAATTGAATGTCCACGATTTAACTAGAATTTTATATGCTTTCTTTAATTAGTAACGCTTTTGCAGGGGTCAGTAACAGCTTAAATTCGGCAACACAAAATAATTTCAATAATAGAAATGAATCAATCAACTCAACCTGTCTTTCCCTGATGCTGAAACTAGTGGGTTTGGAGAGGCTTCGAAGACGGAGGTTCATCCATGCACCTGATGGAGAAGAATTCTTCTGGTAACAACGAGTGGTTTCTTGAAGGGAATACGACTTAATCTTCAGTTTTCTTCCTTTAAGTTGCAGGCACTGATGCTCCAGACTTTGATGGTTAAACAGGATCTTTGTTGTTATTTGTCTCCGTAGACAGTAGTTTCCAGAGGCTGAAGAATTGAAGGAAACCCGGGGACATAAATGAAGTTGATTCAGGACTTCCAGAAGCCTGAAACTTAGAGCAATCAGCTGTTCACCGATCAAGTTCACTTCTGTTTTCTGGATAAAAAGGCTTTAGATGAAATCAGATTCTTAATTTTGAGGCACAGTCCTTTCTGGGCACACGGGTTGATCCTCTTTTTTAATGCAGTCGATCAGTGGGGCTGTGTCTCTGTTCCTTTTCCATCCAAGCTTATTTTCTCCGTCCGAACTTGTTCGCTGGTCTTCTACGAGGAAACAACCCCATTTCTGCTCTCAGCAATGTTTTTATAGCGCTTGATGCCTTCACCGGTCAGGCCCTTATTAAACTTCTTAGTTATTGCGCAACCTATTCAGCTCAGCTTCTTGATTATTGCTCAATACTTTAGTCATGGTCATTGTGACCTACTGATTCTGCTTCTCAGCCTTGGAGATGCCAATAATAGCGATGCAGGTCTGTAGTCGCATCCTCCCATCGCTGTTAGCATGCAGCTGGCTCTCGTCACTCCTAGTCATCCTACAGTTCTTTCCCTAATCTGCTCAGTTTTAAACTTTACACAGTATTACACATTTCATTCTTTAGCTTTCAGCATTCACTTCAAAAAACCGTTACAAATGATTAATGTTATATTTCTTTCATATATAGCTGATTGAGAATGTCAAACCTTAATGTTTTTCCTCTAATTCTCAGTTCTTAACCACATTTCAATCATACATCTTTTAACTTGTTAATCAAAGACTACTAATTTTATTCAATACATGTGAAAGAATATAAAATCATCATACATCATTTCTTCGGATATACTTGTTTATATTTTTGCAAAGGATAAGACAGATAACATGTGGCAGATAATATATGGCTCCACACAGGCCTCTCCAGTCTCTCAGCTCCAGAATATGAGAACATGCTTGTTTCACTCCCCACTGCTTCAACTGTGTGTTTTAATAATTATTGCATGGATTACACATAAGGATATAAGGATATTTATTGTAACTTTTATGGAGTTAACTGTGAGCAGTTACTAAATGTTGCATGGATTACATGGAAAGATCTCACCTTATTTTGACACTCCTAAGGATTATAAGTGTCATTTGATTTGTTTTTCAATGTCTGTATCTGTGTTTATTTTCTTTGTGATTGTATTGTAATTGTTCTTCCTCATGTACAGTGCTTTGAATGTCTTGTAACTGAAAAGCGCTATATAAATAAACTTACCTTACTTCTGGTGTTTTAACTCAGAAATTCTCATCCACCCTGCTTTTTTAAAAACTATTAATAATCGCATTGACCTCTTCATTTCGACTAACGTTAACTCATCAACATCTGCATGAACAACTGGGAGACGTGAGAACTGGCTTTTCCAAGATTTTGTCACAACAATATGCTTGATTATTTTCTCCTCAATCGTGGGACTCAGCAGGGCTGCCCACTTTCTCTACTACTGTTCACTTTTGCAATTTAACCCCTTGCTATGGTCCTCCGGTCTGGTTAGACGCTGTGTATTTCGAGATGATTACAAGATGGCCTTGAACATAGGCTGTCCTTGTACACTGTTGACCAAATATTGTTTAACTCTGACCCAGATAGACCCATTCCTATAATGCCAGCTCTGTTGATGGACTTTAGACAAATTTTATTAAAATTTGTTTAACAATAATATTGACTCAAGATTTCTACCATTGGTGCCTCCTGCCTTTATGTGTTGCTGGCAGGATTAACTGTTTATTGATCAATGTGCTTCCCAAATTTTTGTAGGTTTTTCATTGTACACCCATCTTTATCCCATTTTTTCATACTCTAGACAGTGCTGAAGACACTTAGAATTCTGTATTCTGCAAGCAAAATAAGAGATAGCTGGGTTAACACTGCCTAATTTTCTATTCTATTACTGGTCTGCAAACGTCCGGGCCATACTGTACTGGTGTTGTAGGAGCAGCAAACCTCCACTATGGCTCCAGATTAAGTAGGCTTATTGCCTCCCTCCCTAGCCTCCCTGTTATATTTATCCCGGATGATGCCATCCACAGCACATTCCAACAATATCATAGTTAAAAATTGTCTTAAGATTTGATCCCAATTAAAACACTACTTTGGATTTCAGGCCAAATCCCTTCAGTTTCTGGTCCACTCCAACCCTCTATTCCCCTCCTCCATCACTGATAAAGCATTTGCAACATAAAAAGATCGTGGAATTGTCTCTGTAAAGTCTCTTTACATACATGGATGGAATGTTTATATCCGTTGACCCGCTAAGTCATGTTTTCAGTCTGCCAAAGAGCCATTTCTTCTGGAACTTACAAACTGGGCACTTTGTTCGTAAACATTTCCCAGTTTTCCCTGCTGACTGTCCCTCTACCTTTCAGATTCAGAATACTTTTTTTATCCCAAAAGGGCAATTCGGATGGCAGTCCACCTGGACAGTACATACAATTCCAATCACAAAAAAGCGCAGTACTGTATATGATCAAATAGCTTCTGAAATGCATTGCCCAAGCCACTATGTGGTTTAGTGCAGTGCATCGAGGACAAGTCCAATGGTCCACCATCACAGTTCAGCAGCCTTATAGTAGCCTTGGTTTATACAATTCTCAATATTAACCCTTATCTCAAAGCTAGTGTTTCAAAACTGCACAACACTTTTTATGTGCCAGCCTTTGACTCCTGACACAATGTGGGTGTGTGTTTTCAACACTTTCTCTGCCATCAGATCTTTTCATATTCGTCCCTTACCCCTAATTGACTTGTTTGGTGTTCTACACACTGCTTAGTCACTGCCATCTCACTTGATTGAGCTGCTTGTTTTTCTTACTTTGTTAGCACGATGTGTTATCCTGTTGCACTGGAAGATTTTGCATGCCCCATCTCAAACACTATCTTCACAGCTCCAACATTCTCTCCAAGTCGACACTGTTTCCATTGATTGATGACCACCCCTTGTACTGTGTTGTTTTGTCTTGTATTGTCCTAATTACCCCTTGTGGTCAAGCCCTGCTCTCCTCATGCTGGTATTATATAGTCTGCTTTGTTTTAACTGTTTTCAGTATAAGGTATCAGTTATTTTTTCTATATACAGTTAATTTTACCTCCTTTCAAGGCTTGTATTGTTTTATTCCCTTTAATCACTTAATCCTTTTATGCCATTGTTTATCTCATCTTTGCTTTTATGTAATTTCAGTCCTATACAGTATGTGGGGTATTTATATACTGTATTGATTGAGTAAATGATATACATAAAAACAATAATTGACAAAAATGTTTGGCTTTTGGCAATTATGAATAATTATATTTGATAAATGATCATTAACACAATTATTAATTAGTTATTAGTTATTAATTTGTTAGAATTTTTTCTTTTTAGTGAAATTAACAAGTCTGGGCAACACCTGATTATCAGGAATCATTAGCCAAACATATTTCATTCTGTAAGGATTATGATTATTGATTAATGAATATTTGTCAACAATTCTAATTAAAAATCATAATTTTCTAAACCAAAAATCATTGCTTACGAATAGAAGTCAAATATGTCCTCTGGTGTTGTGTTTATGGGCTCAAAGCCCTTAATAATTACAATCAGTTAATTATCATTAATAATTGATAATTATAAATTAAACCACGCTAAATGTCACTGTTTAATCAGCCGCCTAACCGAAGAGTTGGGGAACTTTGACCTTATTTTGTCAGATAAATCACTCTTGTACGAAATAAATAGATATATTTGAAAATGTATTGAAACCATACTGTATACAATTACTATTCTGGTACAAAAACCTTCACCTGACTAACTCATAGCACTTTTCTACACAAATGGCATAAAAACAACTACCTAACAATAATAATAAAAGAAAATATATGAGTGTCTGTGTAGATCAAACCAGCAGCTTTATGGACAAAATGTGCAATTTGGCTTAACTTGGAAAGTGGAGCAGAACCACTGTACAGGACAGCCTTCTTGGTGTGCTGATGCGGCGATCAGCTGGTAGATGGTCTTAGCCACTCACAGCTGAATGCCCCAAATCTCAAACAAAGGGTCATAAAACTCTGAGGCGGGAGCTCCGTGGAAAAACTCCAGTAATTAAACTGGAACAAAGGAGGGGTCAGGCCACGAGGCCCAGACTACAGCTGTTTTGAATGGAAAACTTCTAAAAGTCCAACTTCTAACTCCCGGCTGATTTGGGATCAGCCGGACAGAAACCTACACACGCACCTTGCTGATTGCATCCGCGCTCCGCGATTCAGCACGCTTGCACAGCAAATCAAAAGCATCATCATAAAACACTTCAATCAATATTGCATGCAACAAGTTGATAGCCTGGATTAACTACTGGTGATTCTGGATCACCTTAACTATGCCTCACCCTGCCCAGACCTCTAAATACAGGTCCTTCTCAAAAAATTAGCATATTGTGATAAAGTTCATTATTTTCTATAATGTCATGATGAAAATTTAACATTCATATATTTTAGATTCATTGCACACTAACTGAAATATTTCAGGTCTTTTATTGTCTTAATATGGATGATTTTGGCATACAGCTCATGAAAACCCAAAATTCCTATCTCACAAAATTAGCATATTTCATCCGACCAATAAAAGAAAAGTGTTTTTAAAACAAAAAACGTCAACCTTCAAATAATCATGTACAGTTATGCACTCAATACTTGGTCGGGAATCCTTTTGCAGAAATGACTGCTTCAATGCTGCGTGGCATGGAGGCAATCAGCCTGTGGCACTGCTGAGGTCTTATGGAGGCCTAGGATGCTTTGATAGCGGCCTTTAGCTCATCCAGAGTGTTGGGTCTTGAGTCTCTCAACGTTCTCTTCACAATATCCCACAGATTCTCTATGGGGTTCAGGTCAGGAGAGTTGGCAGGCCAATTGAGCACAGTGATACCATGGTCAGTAAACCATTTACCAGTGGTTTTGGCACTGTCAGCAGGTGCCAGGTCGTGCTGAAAAATGAAATCTTCATCTCCATAAAGCTTTTCAGCAGATGGAAGCAAGAAGTGCTCCAAAATCTCCTGATAGCTAGCTGCATTGACCCTGCCCTTGATAAAACACAGTGGACCAACACCAGCAGCTGACACGGCACCCCAGACCATCACTGACTGTGGGTACTTGACACTGGACTTCTGGCATTTTGGCATTTCCTTCTCCCCAGTCTTCCTCCAGACTCTGGCACCTTGATTTCCGAATGACATGCAGAATTTGCTTTCATCCGAAAAAAGTACTTTGGACCACTGAGCAACAGTCCAGTGCTGCTTCTCTGTAGCCCAGGACTGGGGAATGTGGCACCTCTAGCCCATTTCTTGCACACGCCTGTGCACGGTGGCTCTGGATGTTTCTACTCCAGACTCAGTCCACTGGTTCCGCAGGTCCCCCAAGGTCTGGAATCGGCCCTTCTCCACAATCTTCCTCAGGGTCCGGTCACCTCTTCTCGTTGTGCAGCGTTTTCTGCCACACTTTTTCCTTCCCACAGACTTCCCACTGAGGTGCCTTGATACAGCACTCTGGGAACAGCCTATTCGTTCAGAAATTTCTTTCTGTGTCTTACCCTCTTGCTTGAGGGTGTCAATAGTGGCCTTCTGGACAGCAGTCAGGTCAGCAGTCTTACCCATGATTGGGGTTTTGAGTGATGAACCAGGCTGGGAGTTTTAAAGGCCTCAGGAATCTTTTGCAGGTGTTTAGAGTTAACTCGTTGATTCAGATGATTAGGTTCACAGCTCGTTTAGAGAGCCTTTTAATGATATGCTAATTTTGTGAGATAGGAATTTTGGGTTTTCATGAGCTGTATGCCAAAATCATCCGTATTAAGACAATGAAAGACCTGAAATATTTCAGTTAGTGTGCAATGAATCTAAAATATATGAATGTTAAATTTTCATCATGACATTATGGAAAATAATGAACTTTATCACAATATGCTAATTTTTTGAGAAGGACCTGTACACCTATCTGATTTAATATAAAAAGAACAAAATTACTTTGATGTCAATTTCTTCTCTTCCCCTGTTTGAGGATGGGTTGTAGGTCTGAAGAAAAAACGAGGGGGGGTGACTAGAGTGACACCCGTCCGTGATCAAAATATGAGGAACCGTAGCAGTCGACTGAATCAACAAGGACTGAATCAACAAGGAGGAAAACGTATCTCCTTGGCAACAAACCTCTGTCGGTTTTTCATCTGCGCCAGGGTCTTAGATCGGTTGTGAATCTTCTGACCTTCTTGTATCAGACAGTTGCGTCGTCCCATGAGACACGCTGGAAATGGCGAGTTTGTTTCTTCGGCTTTCATAGCACTGATGATGTCAGCTTCGATGTCCATCACTGCGACAAATGTTGAGCTGCATGTTGAACTGTGCAGCCCAGTCGGTCTGTCTGACCATAATGGATGACCCCAACAATTCTCTGTCAGGTATTGTTCTATGAATACCAGCTTAATGAGCTTGTGTTACAGAACATCAATGTTGTGGCATTCTCAAACAGCAAGACCTACACACCTTTACAGAATAAACACAAACAACTTCTTTCCAGAACAAGATAATTTATTAACACTGTTGGGACCCCAGCCATGGGTTACAAATGAAAGGCAAGTAAGAACTTTTCTGGAACTTTCAAAATAAATCGCATTAACCTACTTCCAGCACAGCCAGGGAAAGGGGTAACAGCAAAATTCCTGTGATGTCACTGTTTGAATAAAAACCCCACTTTGCAACAAACAGACTTCTTCCACGGAGGTCCCCAGAGGAACTGAACAGAGGGACACAGCGTGCTATTGTGTCTTTGCTGACAAACAGACATAACTCTTCAAACTGGATCCAAGAGTGTCATACGATCCTGCTGGGAACTCTCTGGAACACCTGACAACGCCGAGTGGGTCAGTTTTTCCTGGTCTGAAGGAAGGACAACGGAACCGCATCACCGTGGTTGCAGCTGTAACGTGCAGTTCGGCCGGCCTGGCAGAGCGAGCCCCCCCACCCCACAGCTATGGAGGTTAGCTGCAGTTAACCCTTTGTTCACTGTGGAAGCTTTTCTCAACTTTGTCGCCCCCACACGTTTTCCTCAGCACAATTCACGTAAGAGGTAGTGTTTTGGGCAGAGAGAAGTAGTTTAAAATGAAACAATCTAAACATTTTTCGTTTTATGACGTTTGGTTTTGTTTGAGTTGAAATGCCATTTTAGTGCTAGCAGATTATCTGCTCAGCACATGTGCTCAGTTTATGTGTTCTGTGTTTGTGTTTTCTTTTTAAGTTAAGAAAAACTTTATTTAAAGGGTGATTTTAAACACAGAAGATCGGCCATAACGCGCCATCCATGCTAATGCATTTTAACCCTTTTATTAATGGTATTTCAAAGGTATGTGTTTGATTCTGATGATAAGCTTCTTTTTTTAGCCCCAACCGCTAACAGCTAAGAACTCGTGCTTGCCTACTAAAGATCATTTACCAAAAAAGGTTGTTAGTTTCAATCTAGGAAATAATATTTCCCTAAATATAATTTTACTAAACTTGATAACTAATTGAACACCATTAAGCCCCATTTCTCCAGGCAGATTTGGTTCTTATTCAAAATAATATTTCCTTAAATATTATTTTACTATTTCCTTAATAATATTTCTTTAAATATTATTTTAAGAAATAAAGGCAGCTAATTAAACACCATTAAACCCCATTTCTCAAAGATTTGGTTCTTGTTTAAAATAATATTTCTTTAAATATTATTTTAATAAATGAAGGCAGCTAATTAAACACCGTTGGGAATTGGTCATCCAGAAGGTTGGTTTTATTCAGCAAATCATTCTTTAAAATATTATTTTATAAAAATAATGTTTTATCTGGCCCAGCGATGGACTGGCGACCTGTCCAGGGTGTACTCTGCCTTTCGCCTGTAGACTGGATATAGACACCAGCTTCCCCGTAAACCACTATGGTATAAGTGGTAGAAAATCACTGACTGACTAATGTTTTATCTGGTCTTGCACTGTGAATGGTTGTTTGAAGGTATAACAATTATTGCTTAGGTTAGTTCCAAGACTAACTTAACTTCAATTCCAGATTCTTCAAGATAATCCTTGGTTCTCAAACATAAATATTGCATGGTAATGTTGCATCACCCTTTCGGCCATGGTTTTCTACCATCTTTGATCAACTTGTTTATATTGTACATAGGCTATTAGTCTTCCTTATTCTTTCATTCTGCTTGGTAGTTTAGTTGGGTTGTTTTAGCATAGTAAAGAGTTTGTTGATTAAAATATGTTTGACTTTGAATTGACTTATTTTTGTTATTAAATTCTTGTATTTTAAGAAATTGTGTGAATTCATTCTGTGTGTGCAGAGAATTTTGCTGTTCAATAATGCCAGAGCTTGGCTCATTCCTTTCAATTTTGTCCTAATACCACCTCATTATTGGGCTGGTACTCACAGGACAACCCTTAACAGACCGAGTATTAATATTAAATATTAAATAATATATTCATATTCATAATCACAACAACACAATAGTTCAACTTTAAAGTCAAAATGCATGAGCCAAGGATCTCTAAATACACTAGCAATATTCAACTGAACTACCAAGCAAAGGATAAGGATAATAAAACAAACTGATAAACCAAGCAACAAATGGATGATGATAACAAAGAACAAAAGGGATAATGAGGAATAAAACAATAGAAAAACAACAATGCAGCAATTACACAGTTCAACATAGATAAGTATGTGTCTGGAGCAAATGTTATAAGGGAGTGGGATTGCAGACATCAGTCCAAAGGCGAACAAAGACCCATCAGCGTGAGTTGTATGGATGTGTACAGATCCTTCTCAAAATATTAGCATATTGTGATGAAGTTCATTATTTTCCATAATGTCATGATGAAAATTTAACATTCATATATTTTAGATTCATTGCACACAAACTGAAATATTTCAGGTCTTTTATTGTCTTAATATGGATGATTTTGGCATACAGCTCATGAAAACCCAAAATTCCTATCTCACAAAATTAGCATATTATTAAAAGGGTCTCTAAACGAGCTATGAACCTAATCATCTGAATCAACGAGTTAACTCTAAACACCTGCAAAAGATTTTTGAGGCCTTTAAAACTCCCAGCCCGGTTCATCACTCAAATCCCCAATCATGGGTAAGACTGCCGACATGACTGCTGTCCAGAAGGCCACTATTGACACCCTCAAGCAAGAGGGTAAGACACAGAAAGAAATTTCTGAACGAATAGGCTGTTCCCAGAGTGCTGTATCAAGGCACCTCAGTGGGAAGTCTGTGGGAAGGAAAAAGTGTGGCAGAAAACGCTGCACAACGAGAAGAGGTGACCGGACCCTGAGGAAGATTGTGGAGAAGGGCCGATTCCAGACCTTGGGGGACCTGCGGAAGCAGTGGACTGAGTCTGGAGTAGAAACATCCAGAGCCACCGTGCACAGGCGTGTGCAGGAAATGGGCTACAGGTGCCGCATTCCCCAGGTCAAGCCACTTTTGAACCAGAAACAGCGGCAGAAGCGCCTGACCTGGGCTACAGAGAAGCAGCACTGGACTGTTGCTCAGTGGTCCAAAGTACTTTTTTCGGATGAAAGCAAATTCTGCATGTCATTCGGAAATCAAGGTGCCAGAGTCTGGAGGAAGACTGGGGAGAAGGAAATGCCAGAAGTCCAGTGTCAAGTACCCACAGTCAGTGATGGTCTGGGGTGCCGTGTCAGCTGCTGGTGTTGGTTCACTGTGTTTTATTAAGGGCAGGGTCAATGCAGCTAGCTATCAGGAGATTTTGGAGCACTTCATGCTTCCATCTGCTGAAAAGCTTTATGGAGATGGAGATTAAATTTTTCAGCACGACCTGGCACCTGCTGACAGTGCCAAAACCACTGGTAAATGGTTTACTGACCATGGCCGCTATCAAAGCATCCTAGGCCTCCATAAGACCTCAGCAGTGCCACAGGCTGATTGCCTCCATGCCACGCCGCATTGAAGCAGTCATTTCTGCAAAAGGATTCCCGACCAAGTATTGAGTGCATAACTGTACATGATTATTTGAAGGTTGACGTTTTTTGTTTTAAAAACACTTTTCTTTTATTGGTCGGATGAAATATGCTAATTTTATGAGATAGGAATTTTGGGTTTTCATGAGCTGTATGCCAAAATCATCTGTATTAAGACAATAAAAGACCTGAAATATTTCAGTTAGTGTGCAATGAATCTAAAATATATGAATGTTAAATTTTCATCATGACATTATGGAAAATAATGAACTTCATCACAATATGCTAATATTTTGAGAAGGACCTGTATGTGTGTGTGTGTGTATTTGTGTGGATTAGTAAGATGTGAGGGAGAACTAAAAGCACATTGGAATAAGCAGACACAATTCTAACCAGTTGTGCAAAGCAGACTGAGCGGCCTGCTTGAACTCAACCTGTTAAGCACAAAGCAAAAACGATCACATAATAAAAAGAACAGTATTCAAAACAAACAGCGTCTGCAAAGCTGCACGCAAAACTTTAAAGCACATCAACAAACACAATGAACCGATCTCTAAATCGTTCTACTATAAACTAAATTATTTCTGCTCACGCCTCTTAATGTGAGCTCAATCTCAGTAATGTTCTTAGAGGAGGACCAATAATGGGGCTGTTTGGCACTCAGTGATTCCATTTGGTCCACAGCTGGTTGGGTCGCTGAGACGAGGTCTGTACTTTCTCTTCTTGGGAATGGAGGGAAACCGATTCATCATCGTAATCAGAGACAGACCTGCCTCTTCTTGAAAAATCTATGCTCAGATTCTACATTGTAGTGATCGCAAACAGCAAAACTCAGTTTTTGGCAATAATAATCACTGGATACAAAGAGATCTCAAAGCTTTATTTCAAGCTTCTTCTCCGAGGGTTCAAACTCACTTGGCCAGCAAGTGTAAGACATTCACGTGTGAACAAGCATTTATTTACACTTGGAGCCATCAGGATCAAAAGCAAAGTTTCTCTCTGTTCATCAGCACTGTAATATATATTGTTAGCAGACTATCCCGGCAGCTGGACTCAACATATAGAAGCAAACTGGCATTGTGGGCCCGGGGAGCAATGTAACGATGAAGTTTGGTTTAATTGACCAGCCAGCAGCAGGGTTTATAAATGTAAAGAAGACTCACAAATTATTTCTGATGTGAAAAGTAAGAATTTGAGATACATAACTTTATTTCAGGCATTTGCTCGGCTAACAAACAGGATTGTTACCGTAAGTTTGCTCGCCTGCATAAGAAGCATTATAACATTATCACACAAACTTCAGCTTCATCGTTAGCCAGCCAATTAACTATAGAAAAATCATTTTGAGTGCATCTATCCATCCAGACATGGTTTTAAAGGTTTTATATTTAAGGCCTGAATATAGTAAATGATTAACTTGTGTGATTATACAATAGAGTACGCTATAAAAGATTAAGTATGCTGGAAATTGGAGTCTGGAAAAGTATGTAATTTTGGTGTAAAAAATAGTGTAGCAACCCTATGGCTCTCTGTCCAGGGTTTCCCCTCATATTCCGGTTATTTAGGGCTGGAATGAGCCCCAAGTTCTTGCTACCTGGAACAGAATCAAAAACATCCAAAAAATAGTTAAAAACAGATCAAAGCTGCTTTAATAAATTGAGTACTTACATTATATCCTGTGGAGTGCCAACATTGCCACAACTGAAGAAATTACTCATTAACTAATTATTTAAATATGGAGTAACATACATAAATTTTGTAATTCTGGCATATTTAAATGCATAAATAATTAATTTAATACATCCTGAAATAGGGGGCTGCACGGTGGCGCAGTTGGTAGCACTGTTTCCTTGCAGCAAGAAGGTCCTGGGTAAGATTCCCGGCCGGGGGTCTTTCTGCATGGAGTTTGCATGTTCTCCCCGTGCATGCGTGGGTTCTCACCGGGTATTCCGGCTTCCTCCCACAGTCCAAAGACATGCCTGTTAGGGTAATTGGTCAATCTAAATTGCCCTTAGGTGTATCTATTTCCATTTTTCGACACAGATTGGACCCTGGGATCCTGTCTGACTCATCTTATTCTGTTATGCGACAACACTGCCCTCTGCTGCAGTTCTTTGTTTGTTCCTCCTATACATAGACCTTTGCTTGTGACCTTCTGCACAGCCCTCTCTAGGGTTCTAACTCACTTGACAACCTTATAATGCAACCCGCAAAGAGTCAAGAAAGATGAGAGAAACGGATTTGTACAAAGAACATCCTATAAGTCCAGGGCTTTGCTATTATGTTTGCATTCACCTGCCTGATTTTTAATGAAAATAAAAAAAAAGAAACACTTAAATTTCCACTGCTTCAAACTTTTGAGTACAGCGCTAGTGGCCTTCATTTCTGTCATTTTACCAAAATAGGTAGACAGCGAATAGAGTGGAGAGAGGGGGAAGACATGCAGCAGAGGTGTCCAGGGTCAGGACTCGAACCTGGGACAGATGCGTAGGGGACTGAGGCCTCTGTATATGGGTCACAAGCACTATTGCTATGCCCAGCGCTACGCCCCATCTTCAAATTATTTTTATTCTTAGATTTATACTCCTTTCATCTTTTGACCCTGTTGTGGAAGGTAAGCAGGTTAGTACACATTCCGCTGCTGTGATCTCACTTTATCAAGAAATTAGATTTCATGGCAAACCCAGGCTGTAATTCAGTTGATGTAAACTACTTGAAGATCTCCACACTTTGGTACAAAACTAAAACATTACATCAGTTACTATATATTAGTATTACTACACAATGCACAATGATTGTGGTTGTGCTTCTTTGAACTGACACAACAGTAGAGTACCTGACCTTTTACTCCCATTCCAGCAACAAGTCTTGAGGGGTATGTCTCTAACAGTTTTGCACATTTAAAGATTGACATTTTCCACATTTTCCTTTGCCTCAAGCTCGGTTAGTTTAGATTGCTAACACATAGCCACATTTTGCGTTGGATATGGTGTGTTCAGGGTGATGTACAGTGTTAGTCACTGCTATGTTTTTGCATCAAACCGAGCTTCCACTATTTTCAGATAATAGATTAAACAGAGCTATGAGATGCTCAAAGCTTGGAATTTTGTTTTAGTACCTAACTCTGCTTTAAACTTCTCCATAACATTCTCCCTGACCAGTGGGCTGGGTTCCTTGGTCTTCATGATGCTGTTTGTTCCCTAACGTTCTCTAATAAACCTCTGAGGCCTTCACGGAACAGTTGCCTTTATACTGAGATTCAATTACACACAGCCCAACTGTGTGCCCAAAAGTTCAGATTTTGAGTCTTATAAAAATAATCCATTATTTTCCTTCCTCTACAAAAATGCACTACCTAGAATTGGTTTACCGCCTAAAGTTGCAGTGGAATACATAGGAGTCTCAGGTTAGTGTCACAGCAGATTCAGGGGTGTGCAAAGCCCTGTACAAACAGTATTCACAGAGTGGTGCACAAGTTAGACATCAGATTTTAACATTTTTGCATTGTTTTTAGCAGGTTTGACATCAAATGTGAAATGAAAATTGTCAAGAACATATAAAAATCTGAGTCTGGGAAAGTCTGGTGTAGGAAGCATGAGACCTATTAGTGTCTGTTTGCAAGGCTACAGGTGTCATGTAGCGTGGATTTGGAGGAAGACCCAAGTGCAAGCAGGAACATGGGATGTGCACACTGAGGATTTAAAAATGACAAGAGAAAACTTACAAGACATGGAACACTGGCAGAGACACTGGCAGTATAACGGAGCAAAGGAAGAACAGACAGTAAACAGAAAATAATGGGAAGTGTAACAGGAGGATCCAGCAAAGAACAATAACTTACAATCAACTTAAATACTGACTGAAAAGTGGACAATTACATAGAATGCAGGTAAGTAAATCGTAGGATAATGTGGAGCAGTTGAGACTGAAGGATAGCAGGGAAACTGAGTGAGGGAGAATAATTAACATAGAGGAAGGTGAACTAAAGCACAAGGAAACACTTAACCAAGAGGAAAAGACCAATGTAAACCTAAGAGAATAAACTAGAATACACAGGGAACAGAGCACAAGAAATAAGTAATAAATTAAATGTAAAGGAATTAAACTGTATGACAAGATTTACTCTGACAATAACAAACACAGAGAAATTAACTACGGCAAAACTATAGAACATAATACACAAGGAAATGGTGAGAACACAAACACAAATGAAAACCAAAACCTAACACCCATGGATCATAACCAGGGGTTGGTGTTTTTATTCATTCTTTATGAAAAATTTTCAAACATTAATCTAAAACTTTTTGGATATTTCATTCTGTGACTATGAACACTGTTGTATGTAGGAACGGTGAGTTTGTCTCTTTTAATTAAATAATTACTGCAAAATTATGTTTTAGTCACAGCAATATACATTACATGTCACTTTCTTTTCACATAAAGACTGCAAACCATATTGATTTCATAATCTGTTGCCCTACTAAAAACAGAAACGTTGGTAACCACTAGGTGGCGGCAGTGCAGCTTATCTTCATTCAGTTATTTCAAACCTGTTGTACATTTTGTACATTTTGTCAGGCAGCAACAGGACATACATTTTTCTGATTCAGTGTCATAAGGATCCTTTAGCAGCTGTAATCAGAGCACTTAGCAAATGCTGGTTCATAAAGAGGAAATGAAAAATCCAAGGACCACCTGAGACCACAATCACATCTGCTCAGATGTGGCTGCCATGGGTGTGCTTCATTTAATATGTTCACTTGGTGTAAGGTTCAATCTGCTCTCTGTCTCAAATGATCAACATGCAGCTAGGCTTTATGTAGGAACTTACAGCACCTTGCAAAACTCCCGAACTTATTGTCATTCGGTCATATTACAACCAAAATTCAGAGATGTTTAACAGATAAAAATCTGAAAAAATGTATGTAGTGCACAGATGAATTTATACCATTTTAACAGAAGAATATGCTATCATCTAAACTATTTCAGTATAGATCCTGTTGTATGTTTAAGGTTGTCCTGCTGAGCGGTGAACCTCTGCCACAGTCTCAAGTCTGTTTTCAGCCTCTAACAGGTTTTCTCCCAGGGCTGCCCTTCATCTATCTTCTCATCAACTCTGACCAAAGCTATTTTCTTTCCCTGAAGAAGAAAATATTCAGTACAGCCCTGTCGTTTCAATACTTACTTGAATGTAAGTAAGCAATGTTAGTCCAACATTAAAAACTGATGCCAAAACAAAACAGAGAGGACTCCCAGGTTTTAGTAAACTCAGCTTTTTGGTAACTTTAAGGTTTCTAATACAGCTACAGTGGAGAAAGAAAGGTGGATTGAACCAAAATTTTATGTCAATGTTTTTTAACAGCAATAAGGTATGTGGCTCGCTCTGCACTGAACTCAACAGAAACAAGTCAAGCTGAATGTAAACATCACAGATACTGGAAAAGATCAGCTAATGTCCAAATGGCTACCTGTAGCATCCAATCAGACCAAACTACATACATCTATAAAAGGCAAGTGGTAGGAATCTGCATTGATGAGAGGAGATTTTTCCTATAGCCGCATGATGCATTCAGGTACAGCTGGGACACTAGGTTGTTGAAATATCAAAACAAATCCGTCTTAATTCAAACATGTTTTATTCACAAATATGGACACATTGTTTTTTAAACATTTCTAAACATTAACACTGACCGTTGTTATATTGCTGTTATAATCTGTCTATAAAGACGTTGCCTATGCCTGCTTTACTACTTTATTCACTGAAATAAATCCGACCAAATCTCCAGTCTGTTTTTGTAATTTCCACTGTTCAAAGCTTTAGAACATGATAAAATCAAGTTAATTTCAGAAAGTTCCAAGGATGTCAATGCTTCTGCAAGGCACTATCAGCAGCCAGCACAAAGCCAGGTCTCCATTTTCATACCTAGCTCCCTTGCATCTTTTAACAGTTACAGCAACAGTGTCTGTGGGAAGACACTTCTACGCTGAATTGGTCTGCTCTATTTTCTCTAATGAAAAGATCACAGATGAGAGCCTGATGATTGGTCTTGCGTTTCAGCTACTAGGGTGACTTGATTTACAAGTGTGTATAGCTTTGCCAAGAGAGACTGTTTTCCTTCAGGTCTGAGGGCTGAAATGTTGACACAGTAGTTTGATTTAGCTTTTAACAGGCAGACTGTCACAACTCAAACCTTGGAGTCAGTCAAACACATAGTAGACTTTTTTATTTTCCTGATACAGGACCTCACAACAGTTTTCAGCTATTTTAATTTGTAATTGAATGTAATTGAAACATGGTTCAATGGTACAAATGTGGCCAAAAATAAAAAAAAGCCCCCAATCAGTTGCACCGTGCTGAGCAACCAAAAATTGTCATGAAGTCCAATAATACTCTCTTAGTTCTGTCATTATTTGTGCCATTGTGTCTGATTTGATTGGATACAAGCTGTCAAATGATTTGTGTCTTGTTTCATTATGACCTTTCATGCTGACCCTGTTATAGTTGCCACAGCCTCTGAACAAATAAAACGGACTGGCTTTGAACTCCCAGGTGGAGTAATGAACATATAAGAATATGCCCTTTATTAAAAGTCTGAGTTTGTCATGTCAATTTTAGAGCAAACTATGGCTGTTATCCAGTCTCATCTGTAATATGTAATTTTGTCAGACTAGATGTTTTTCACCTCATTGCTTGCTGGATCTTCTCTCTGTGTATGTGCAGCACAGCTATGCGCTAGTGGAGCCTCTCCTTCAATCAATCAAAAATATAACACATTAATTGTAATGGTAGAAACTGTTGTACAGCTAAAAATGACCTACTGTAAATATTATACCACAGCACAGGCTTAAAGTGAAACAGTAAAAGCCTCTCAAGACTTTTTTCAGCCTCTAACATGTTTTCATTCAAGATTGCCCTGTCTTCCCGTCTATACATCTTTTTTCTATCAACTCTGACCAGTGTTGTCTGCCAAAAACAAATACAAAAAAACAATCCCTATAGCATGATGCTGACACCACCATGTTTTACCTTGGCGATTATTCAGGTGCAACTTTCCTTTTATGTCTGACATTTTGCGTGTAGGTCGGAATGGTAAATTATTTGGGAGGTTGAATACTACATAACACACTCTTCAGATTTTCACTTGATCTGTCACATTTCAAGAAATGTGAATACTTCTGCAAAGCACTTTAAAGTTCGGGCAAATGTGCAGAATGTCCAGTAATGATAATTGGACATATTCTCGGATTATTGTTTAATAATTGGTTCCCCTACACTATTAAACCAGTAAAACAGGACAGCAAAGCTTAACATATTACCGTAAGTGTGTGCCTGTTTCTTGGGAAGTTGTGCACAAAATAGGCTTAATGAGTTCTGAGAATTATTTTGAACTTGATGAAAAACACAAATTGAGAGACCTCAGTTTTCCATTCCAGAGCCATTTATCAGAGGCAGCTCAATCAGCTCTAAGTATGTTCAGCATTGGGGAAGTGTGTCTCGTGAGTGTGTGTCCTTGTGAGAAATGAAAAAAAAAAAAAACATCAACGATGGAGCTCTGATACCCTGTTTCACCATGGTAACTGGTCAGTAAAAAGTAGAAGCTTTATTGCTGCAGAGCAGGTAAAATACGTGCCCAGCATAGTTTAATAACAGCACATTGGAAAAACAGAAAGACCCAATCTGAAATATATCTTGATCAGGGAAAATTTGCATTTTTTAAATTAGGATTCTGTGGTATTGATGTTCTACAATTCAATACAGAATTAGGTTATTAAATATATTTATATATGATAAAATTAACAGGAAATACATACATACACTGAAATGTTTTAATATTTTATTAAATGCATAAAAAGTTTATTTAAAAAAATTCTCCATTGTTGCAGTAGATCATGCATTATTTTACCCTTCAGCCTCATCCATAAAACTGGCTCTGAGGCCTGATAACAGAAACTGAGACATACAAGGTCACCTGATAGTGTCAACTGCACTGGCCATTCTCGTTATAGTCACTATGTAACTGTTTTGCTGCCTCTTGTTTACTATTAATTTGTCTTCATGGTAGTTTTCCTTATAGCTGTTCAGTAGTATTGCGGGCCTTGATTGTATTATAGTTATATAAGGATATATAGCTGGTAAAATCACGTTATGATCAGCCTTCCTGAACTTTTGATTGTGAGATTATCCTGAAACCTTGTGGTATTCTGAACACATCATTTGGGGATGGTTTCGAGTAAACCCACAGAGATGAACAAATTTGAACTAAAAGCACAAAAACCCCAAAACAGTCACAGTTTGAGCACATTAACCGTACCTAGCAAAACTCAGTACTGGAGATTAAAATACACAACTGTTTACGTCAACTGTTGTTTTATACATGTATGCACTAAATAATTTTTCAACTTTCTCCAGGATATCATGTGTGCCTTAGTGTGTACAGTGGGATGATAAATTCTCAACCCAAAGAAGCAGTTTTGTGGTCTGTGCTCACATAAACGAAAACTAACTCAACATCCATTTTGGTTCATAAAGGATGAACTTCATGATATGTGAACAGGATGAATTGATTTATTTTACGTAAAAGAATTTAGATCATGTTAAACATTCTTTTTAATTTTTTTAATTTTTAATTTATTTATTTTTTACCATGTCCTGTCTGGGTAGCACTCAGAATTGTTATCTGAGTGCCAAGAAGAAGGCCATCAGATTTACTTTCACAGGTGAAGCTTTAATGCTCTGCTTTATATATATAAAATAAACTATTAGAAACTGCTTTAGGGCCCCCCCCAGCAGACACTGTGCAGTGCAGCACAGAATGCCCAACGACCCCCGATGGGGACTGGTGTCACAGGGGCCACATACAGAAGAGTAGTCTACCTGGTCCAAACAAACCAGCCAACCAGAGCTGTCCCAGGATGAAACAGTACCAATCTCCAATGAATTCATATCTCAACCCCATGACCCACCCCCACCCCTATGAACTCCAAAATGACTGGCCACAGGGCCACCCCCAACCAGGACACATATATTGAACACATGCCCCCAAACCCAAATTAATCCCCTCCCCAAAGGGGCACACCCCACTGATGAGCTCCACCCCCGAAAAGCTGATGAAGGCACATCCACAGCGCAAGCTCCACACACAGCCTCGCTCCAAGCATCCCCGGCGCATCCTGCCCTCCATCACACAGCGTGCCACAGCGGCAATGCAAGGGCCCCGCGTTTCTCCTTATGCTCTTCAAAGTAGTAAAGGAGAAAATCAAGATCTACAGGTCCTTCTCAAAAAATTAGCATATTGTGATAAAGTTCATTATTTTCTATAATGTCATGATGAAAATTTAACATTCATATATTTTAGATTCATTGCACACTAACTGAAATATTTCAGGTCTTTTATTGTCTTAATATGGATGATTTTGGCATACAGCTCATGAAAACCCAAAATTCCTATCTCACAAAATTAGCATATTTCATCCGACCAATAAAAGAAAAGTGTTTTTAAAACAAAAAACGTCAACCTTCAAATAATCATGTACAGTTATGCACTCAATACTTGGTCGGGAATCCTTTTGCAGAAATGACTGCTTCAATGCGGCGTGGCATGGAGGCAATCAGCCTGTGGCACTGCTGAGGTCTTATGGAGGCCTAGGATGCTTTGATAGCGGCCTTTAGCTCATCCAGAGTGTTGGGTCTTGAGTCTCTCAACGTTCTCTTCACAATATCCCACAGATTCTCTATGGGGTTCAGGTCAGGAGAGTTGGCAGGCCAATTGAGCACAGTGATACCATGGTCAGTAAACCATTTACCAGTGGTTTTGGCACTGTCAGCAGGTGCCAGGTCATGCTGAAAAATGAAATCTTCATCTCCATAAAGCTTTTCAGCAGATGGAAGCAAGAAGTGCTCCAAAATCTCCTGATAGCTAGCTGCATTGACCCTGCCCTTGATAAAACACAGTGGACCAACACCAGCAGCTGACACGGCACCCCAGACCATCACTGACTGTGGGTACTTGACACTGGACTTCTGGCATTTTGGCATTTCCTTCTCCCCAGTCTTCCTCCAGACTCTGGCACCTTGATTTCCGAATGACATGCAGAATTTGCTTTCATCCGAAAAAAGTACTTTGGACCACTGAGCAACAGTCCAGTGCTGCTTCTCTGTAGCCCAGGACTGGGGAATGTGGCACCTCTAGCCCATTTCTTGCACACGCCTGTGCACGGTGGCTCTGGATGTTTCTACTCCAGACTCAGTCCACTGGTTCCGCAGGTCCCCCAAGGTCTGGAATCGGCCCTTCTCCACAATCTTCCTCAGGGTCCGGTCACCTCTTCTCGTTGTGCAGCGTTTTCTGCCACACTTTTTCCTTCCCACAGACTTCCCACTGAGGTGCCTTGATACAGCACTCTGGGAACAGCCTATTCGTTCAGAAATTTCTTTCTGTGTCTTACCCTCTTGCTTGAGGGTGTCAATAGTGGCCTTCTGGACAGCAGTCAGGTCAGCAGTCTTACCCATGATTGAGGTTTTGAGTGATGAACCAGGCTGGGAGTTTTAAAGGCCTCAGGAATCTTTTGCAGGTGTTTAGAGTTAACTCGTTGATTCAGATGATTAGGTTCACAGCTCGTTTAGAGAGCCTTTTAATGATATGCTAATTTTGTGAGATAGGAATTTTGGGTTTTCATGAGCTGTATGCCAAAATCATCCGTATTAAGACAATGAAAGACCTGAAATATTTCAGTTAGTGTGCAATGAATCTAAAATATATGAATGTTAAATTTTCATCATGACATTATGGAAAATAATGAACTTTATCACAATATGCTAATTTTTTGAGAAGGACCTGTATATTAGTTGTAAAGAAAAATAAAATAAAATCTTTAACTAGTGAATGGGGTCAAATCTGCAAAAAATAGTACTCTTGAAATATGTGAAAGATGTGTAATTTTAATAAGCAACATTATTTAAAAATATCTGACTTGTTTTACAAATCAATCAGTGTTTTTGTTGTTATTTAATGAATGTGCGTAGCGCTCTTTGTGATGCAGTTATTGTACTGATGCATCTACTATATGTTATAGGGCTTAAATTCTTATATTCTGACAGCGTCTTCAGAATGTAAATGAATTATAAAGTTTAAAAAATGTGAGAAAACATGATTTTTGGCCTGGGCTACTTGCTGCACATTTGAGTTTTGTGCTGGGCCGCAAGTGTGCCATTATGCTATGACAATAACTTAATTAGGACTGATTCGTTGTAATGTCTTAGTAAATAACCAAACAAGCATAATTCATTTTAAATATTCAAAAAACCTTTTTACCAAAAATCTTGATTATTAACTCGTTCTCTGTGCTAGCCTTTAAAAAATTTATATCAGGCCAGCTATTCTCTACCTACCTTTCATAAGACGCCATGCTTCACTGTGAACCATCATCACGTCACCCTGGTCAGAAAGCAGCTTGAGGTTTTTTAGTTTGGGGTGCAGCAGCATCGGCAGCTTGTGCAGAAAATGCAGTTGGAATTTTTCAGTCAGAATTCTTCCAGCTTGACTCCACTCCCATGCTGGATCTCTGGACAACCACCTACACCGGAGAGTCGGACCGAGTCAAACCTGCCAACTTGACTCCAATCCCATGCTTGAATTCTGGACATCACAAATGTCCAGTCAATTTAGCAGAGCCTCTGAAATGTCAGTGGACACAGAGTCTTTCAGATCCAGCAGTTTTATTCCCCTTGAGGTAAAGAACTACTAGGATTATGTGATTATGTGTTATTAATTGGCAAGTAAGCTTTTGCAGCAGTAGCTATTTGTCAGGCTTTAAACTCAGGGGAAGTTCAAATGAAATAAAAAAAAAGAATGTACAGAGGACAATATTACTTACTATTAATATTACTTTTTACCTCAGCAATGCTTTCTGTAACCAGCTTCTGTGGCAGCTGAAATGGGGGAACTCATACAGTGATGACTAGTAGTTTGACAGATTATTACTATGACAGAAAACTGTAGGATGGGCACTATGCTAGGATCATAAAACCCGCTTGAATAGTGGATAATATCACATCCAGAACCAATAATGTCTTCATCTAAAATGAAATGCCAAATGTGGTCACTGCAGAACTCACAACCTCTGCAGTGACCCTGTATTACTCAGTTTCTGACATTAATGTTATGATTAATTTATTCTCAGCAGGCTTTAACACACCTCTATTACCTAAGAAATGAGCCCTTTGGTCTAAATTATTAGTACAAAGGATCCAGCAGCTGGTAATGAGGTCGATCATTCCCTTTAAGAAGCACTTACCTTCAGGTAACTGAAAATTGGGAAATGTGACATCAATCTTTGCAGAGTTTGAAAGATTTGGTTTCAGATCTCAGTGTGACCATACTGGTATTGTCTGTCAGGAGTGGATCACACACCAATCATGCTTTTGGATTTTATAACAGCCTTTTACAGTCCATTTCTGAGTATACTGTGGAATCTGTGAGTGATTTCCCAAATAGCACAGTGGAGCGAATATGTGACTTCTTTCCCCTTCTTAGCTGTCATTTCATGTGTGCACATTTTATACTTTGTCCATTTTATCCTGTTGAGAATAAGCTTTTGAGCTCTTGCAAAAGAAGAACTAAGCTATTGACAGAAAAATTAGGAATATCTTTACTTTTAGACCAAAATTGATTTACAATATCTCACAAAACAGTACACCCCTCACGTTTTTGTAAATATTTTATTATATCTTATCATGGGATAACAATGAAGTTATGACAACACCCTGAAACTGAGCTGCAACATGGTGACCAAGACCAAACAGTGGTTAACAACACAGGTTCTACTCAGACCAGGCCCTGCCATGGTCAACCAAAGAAGTTGAGTGCATGTACTCAGCGTCTCATCCAGCCTGTCAGTGCTTAGTTCATGGGCTGCACTCTGCATCAAATTTGTGTGCATGGCTGTTGTCCCAGAAGAAACCCTCTTCTAAAGGGGATGGACAAAAAAGCCTGCAAACAGTTTGCTGAACATAAGCAGACTGAGGACATGGATTACTGGAACCAAGTCCTGTGGTCTGATGAGACCAAGATAAACATATTTGGTTCAGATGTCGTTAATCAGGTCTGGTGGCAAACAGACGATGAGTACAAAGATTATTGTGTCTTGCCTACAGGTGGTGGGTGTGTCATGGTTTGGGGTTGCATTAGTGCTGCTTGCTGAGGGGGAGTTACAGTTCACTGAGGCAACCATCTGTGACATACTGAAGCAGACCATGATCCCCTCCCATCGGAAACCAGGCCCCAGGGCAGTGTTTCAATATGATAATGATCCCAAACACACCCTCCAAGACGACCACTGCCTTGCTAAATAAACTGATGGTAAAGGTGCCGACCTCCATATCTCCAGACCTAAACCCTATTGAGAATCCTTAACAGGAAGGTGGATTAGCACTAGATCTCTAACATCCACCAGCTACGTGATGTCATCATGGAGGAATGTAAGAGCATTCCAGCGGCAACCTGTAAACCTCTAGTGAACCACATCAAAGAGAGCAGTGTTGGAAAATAATGGTAGCCACACAAAATATTGACACTTTGAGCATAGTTTGAACATTTTCACTTAGGGTTGTACTCACAGAGAGCAAACAGGGAGGCTGAGGGAAGAAGACTAATTACCACAGAGGGAGTTAAACTAGAAACAAAAAAATTTACAAAACCAAGGGGAAAACCCCTAACACCAACAAGAGAATAAACCAAAATGCACAGATGGAAAAACTCAAGAAATTAGTTAGAAACTAAACACAAAGCAATGAACTTATATGGCAAGACTTTTCAAATAATGATAATACAGAACTCATCATCAAATAATCAAAAGAAAATACAAATGAAAACCACAGATCATGACAATTTCCTGTGTCAGGAAAGTTGGGACTTCCTGCTAAAAATTCTGACCCATACAGTGAGTATAGTATAGTGCTAAATTCATTAAAGATAGTATGAACCTAAAATATTTCATGTCCTGTTTCATCAACATCCTTTCCACTTATGAATGATCTGATTTGACACATGGGGTGGTAGTCTTGATTAAGGCATATTTAACTGATTTAGTATTGGGGTCATTGACTAAACTCAACTCCAGACACCTGTTATTGGTGTACAAGCTCTTTTTATTTCAGCAACACCACCAACAAGCCATTCTGGACAATTTATAATACAGGTTTTAGTCACCTCTTAATGCATGGCTTGAAAAACTCCACCATATGCCATCTACAATTTTGTTTTTGTTGGTAATGGATCTGAGTTTACTTTCATCTTTCACAATTACAGTTTATAATGTTAAAAGTGATGAAGCAGGAGAATAACTATATGTTTCCATGTGTTTTTCTAAACAAATCAGACACCAAACACTTCAGTGTTGGTTTAGCATTTTAGCAAACTTATCTACATAAAGATGAGAACAGATAAGATAACACTTTTCTTTCTGTTTACACATAAACTTGACATGAAACACCACATTCTTAGGCAAATTAACACAGTAAAATTAACACACAGAATAGAGAAATCCATGAATAAATAAAAGAAATATGAGACAGCAGAAGTAAGATGTGACTCTAATGAAAACTGTAACTGAATGTGTCAACCAAATATTCTCTATTCTTTCAAACTCCCTGCCGGTTGTGGCAGATGGCCACTCAAACTGAGCCTGGTTCTGCTGGAGGTTTCTTCCTGTTAAAAGGGAGTTTTCCTCTCCAGTGTCACTACATGCATGCTCAGTATGATGGATTGCTGAAAGTCAATGCAAGTGACTGTCCACTGTGAGTGAATGCTGCAAGTCACTGACTCGATGTTGAGTTTCCTTAGACAGTAAAACCTTTTAACCAATTTGAATAAATAACTGAATCTGACTGCACTGTTTGATAGTTAGGATAGTTAATTGGAATGTATGTACCTGACTTGAAATCTGTGTGATTCTACTGAATTGACTTTGGCTGTATGGAACTGACCAGATTCACTGAGTTATCTTTTACAGTCTTAGACTTGTATGAATGCTCCTTGACTGTATATTTCTGCAGAGCAAGAAAAAAACAAATAACAGAGTGTATGTAATATGCATGATTTTCTAATTTATTCAAAGGAGTCACAAGGTTTATATAACAAGTCATGGTAAACCCCTCCTTCTCTTGGGTGGTGTCCCTAAGATTGGTTTTAAGTCTAAAAAAAAAATCAAATGAGCTCATCTCCTCCGCAACATAGTCAAAGACAGTGTGTTGTAAAATCTACATTTTAGGATGTGAGGTGGGGAGAGTGTGTTAATCTAAATCCTTCTATGGCTAGGACAGCATGGTGCCCTAAACAGCATGATACACAGAGAACATCTGCTCTTCCATCTGGAAACTCAGCTCCTCCCCCTGTATCCTGAATAGTATGAGAGGCAAAGTTAAAACAGTAATGTTAGACTCAAACACTATAATTTTAAAATCAAAAGCAAAAAATTCTGAGTATATTCAAAGGACATGTGGTGAAATAAAGTACAATCTCAACCACTTCATCATACCCAGAATGTATCATGACAACAAATGAAAAATGCTCTGAAAACATTTTCCAATACTTTATGTATATATATATATATATATATATATATATATGTAATATATATTATATATACATTACTTGTGTAATATATTGATTACTTGTGTAATCAAGTCTCCATATAAATGCACCTGCTCTGTGATAGTCTCAGGGTTCTGTTCAAAGCGCAGAGGGCATCATGAAGACCAAGGAACATACCAGGCAGGTCCGAGATATTGTTGTGGAGACGTTTAAAGCTGGATTTGGATACAAAAAGATTTCCCAAGCTTTAAACATCCCAAGGAGCACTGTGCAAGCAATAATATTGAAATGGAAGGAGGATCAGACCACTGCAAATCTACCAAGACCCGGCAGTCCCTCTAAACCTTCATCTCGAACAAGGAGAAGACTGATCAGAGATGCAGCCAAGAGGCTCATGATCACTCTGGATGAACTGCAGAGATCTACAGCTGAGGTGGGAGAGTCTGTCCATAGGACAACAATCAGTCATACACTGCACAAATCTGGCCTTTATGGAAGAGTGGCAAGAAGAAAGCCATTTCTCAAAGATATCCATAAAAAGTCTCGTTTAAAGTTTGCCACAAGCCACCTGGGAGACACACCAAACATGTGAAATAAGGTGCTCTGGTCAGATGAAACCAAAATTGAACTGTTTGGCCACAATGCAAAACGATATGTTTGGTGTAAAAGCAACACAGCTCATCACCCTGAACACACCATCCCCACTGTCAAACATGGTGGTGGCAGCATCATGGTTTGGGCCTGCTTTTTGTCAGCAGGAACAGGGGAGATGTTCAAAATTGATGGGAAGAAAACCTGTTGGAGTCTGCAAGAGACCTGAGACTTGGACAGAGATTTATCTTCCAACAAGACAATGATCCACAACATAAAGCCAAATCTACAATGGAATGGTTCACAAATAAACGTATCCAGGTGTTGGAATGGCCATGTCAAAGTCCAGACCTGAATCCAATCGAGGATCTGTGGAAAGAGCTGAAGACTGCTGTTCACGAACACTCTCCATCCAACCTCACTGAGCTCGAGCTGTTTTGCAAGGAAGAATGGGCAAAAATTTCAGTCTCTCGATGTGAAAAACTGATAGAGACATACCCCAAGCGACTTCCAGCTGTAACGGGTGGCGCTACAAAGTATTAACGCAAGGGGGCCGAATAATATTGCACACCCCACTTTTCAGTTTTTTATTTGTTAAACAAGTTTGACACATCCAATAAATTTCATTCCACTTCATGATTGTGTCCCACTTGTTGTTGATTCTTCACATAAAATTTGAATTTTATATCTTTATGTTTGAAGCCTGAAATGTGGCAAGAGGTTGACCAGTTCAAGGGGGCCGAGTACTTTTGCAAGGCCAGTCAGTCTGTCATTTTCTACCGCTTATTCCATAGTGGGTCATGGGGGAGCTGGTGCCTATCTCCAGCAGTCTATGGGCGAGAGGCAGGGTACACCCTGGACAGGTCGCCAGTCCATTGCAGGGCAACACACAACCATGCACACACTCATTCATACACCTGAGGAAATTTAGAGTGACCAATTAACCTAACTGGCATGTCTTTGGACTGTGGGAGGAAGCCAGAGTACCTGGTGAGAACCCACGCATGCACAGGGAGAAAATGCAAACTCCATGCAGAAAGACCCCCAGCTGGGAATTGAACCCAGGACCTTCTTGCTGCAAGGCAACAGTGCTACCAACTGCACCACCATGCAGCCCACTTTTGCAAGGCACTGTATATATATATACAGGTGGTCAGCTTAAGCATGCAACTATAACCCCAAGTGTCCTCTGGGTACAGAGGAGCAGGGTCGGTAGTTAAATGTGGTCTTGCTGCCGCGCATGCCACACAATTTGATTTACTTTGTTCTTTGGCCGTCTGAGCGATCCATTGGATCCAGAGGTTATCTTCAGCATATCCTGTCGCCATTTGAATGATTTCTAAGGGTTTTAAAGTGGAATAATCTATTTTAACTACTCTCGGGTCAGTTGGAGGTTCCACAGTGTGGTATCCCCATACGTGTAGTTTAATTCCAACCCCCCATAATATTTGAGACACGCGTCTGGACGCGGAGAGGGGCTGCGTTTCGACACCTTGTTTTCAGGATGACTGGAGCATGTCTGGAAAGGAAGTTCACACAACAATCCAAAAATCAATGTAACAATAGAAAAGGAAAAAATGCATGAACCTCCCAAAATCCAACCCATATGGGGTAGGGTTTTTGCCTTTTGGCTCATACTTTCATCAAAGTACTTAATACAAATCCTGGAATATACAATGAACAAACAAACCCTGTAAATAGAAAGATGGAAAGTTTTTGTTTTTTTAGTTCAATTCTGTTCTGGGTGGGAGAGCAGCTACAACAACCCTGTGAGAGGGAAGCTCAATCACTTCCGCCTCTTCTGCTGTATGCTGTCCTGGTCTTCAACTCACAGGTGTAGACTGACCTGGAGCCTGAGATTCATACCAGGGGATTATTCTGCCCCTATGTGGGTATGAATACTTTTGCAGATTGTTGAACCCAATGTGTAGACTAACCTATGGGTATGATGTCTTCTCCTCACCCCTAGGGGATTATTCTGCCCCTTCTGTAGGGTGAGGAGGTGGCTCTTCTGTTGTCGTGTTCTCTCTCAAGTTTTCCTGGACTTCCGTGAGAGACCTCTGTGGACTCTCGGCTGCGGTGCACTGACTCCAATGGTACCAGGTGTCTCCTTTACCTTTGAGCCTCACCACGTGTGAAGTCCTCTCGGTGACCTGGAATGGACCGGTCCACCTTGGTTCAGACCACTTCCGTTTGATGACCTTCAGAAGGACCCACTCTGCTTCTGACGTGGAGTTCTGGTCCCCAGACGGTTGGGATGGGACCTGTTTGGAGAATCCTGCGACAAGACTGTGGAGAAATCTATAATAATCACGGTGAGACATGGACAGTTCATATTCATTTAGGAAAGGTAGTCTGGTTTGGGGACCTGGAAATGGTCTCCCTGTCTGTAGTTCGTGTGGAGTTAGACCATGCCGGTAAGGCTGTGACCCAATTCATTTTGGTCTGTGCACAGATTTTAGCCAATTTGGTTTTGAGTGTTTGATTCATCCTCTCCACCTTACCCTGGGACTGTGGATGGTATACTGCCCCAAAAGAATGTTTGAGCCCCAAAAACATTTCCACCTCTTTCAGCTCTTCATTTTTAAAGTGTGTGCCATTGTCTGATCTGATTTTGGCTGGGAAACCATGTCTGGGGATGTAATGGTTGATCAGACACTTTACCACTGCTTTGCTGTCCTCCTTTTTTGTAGGCCATGCTTCTGGCCATCCTGTGAATGCATCCACACATACCAACAGATATCTGAACCCATTCACTCTCTCAGTCATATCTGTATAGTCGATGATGATTTCTTTCCCTGCAATAGGATCTACTGGGAATTTCCCTGGCGCTGGCTTCAATGTAGTTTTGACATTGAATTGTCTGCAAATTTCACATGAGTTTATCCAATGCACCGCCATTGGTTTTAAATAAGGATGCCACCAATGTTCAAGATTTTTCAGCATCTGTGTGGTTCCTACATGCCCCATGCCATGGGCTTCCTACAGGGCTGCTGTAGTGAGCCCTGGTGGCAGGATTGGACGTCCGTCTGGACTCCTCCAAAGTCCATTTTGGTCCTCACTGCCTCCTCTCGCCTTCCACATCGACTTTTCTTCTGGTGAGGCCCCCTTTTGTAGTCTCACTACTTCCTCCAGAGTGGGCTCTGGTGTCCACCCTACCTCTGAAGACAACAATATATTTTTTGGTTGATACCCAGCACACTGCTTCGCTGCTTGATCTGCCGCCTGATTCCCTAGTGCTACTCTGGTATCACTGCTGTCATGTCCTTTACACTTGATAACTGCCACCTCCTGTGGTAAGAGCAATGCTTCAGCCAACCTTCTCATTTCCTGTTCATGCTTGATGGGTTTCTGTCCTGCTGTCCTAAACCCTGTTCTCAACCATTGCTTCAGTTCAACATGCACTGCGCCTGTGGCATATGCTGAGTCTGTGTAAATGTTTATTTTTTGTCCTTCTCCTAATTCTAGGGCCGCTATCACTGCCAAAACTTCTGCTTTCTGTGCTGATTGTGTGTCTGTCAGCCTTTCCGCTTTCATTGTTACAAAGTCTGTCCCTGTGTCCTCCACAACTGCTTTCAGTCCTCCTGTGTCATGTCTGAAACAGCAACCATCTCTATACAGGTTTCTTGCCTCTGTTAAGGATGTGCTTTGTAAATCTGGTCTGATTTTTTCATCAAACTCCACTTTTTCTGCACAGACATGTGGTTCTCCTGATGTCATTCTGTCTGCCATGTTTATGCCTTCATGTGTGTATGTGATGTTGGGAGCTTCCAGCACCTTGCTCAGTCTCTGTTGTCTCAGTGGTGATAATGTGAATGTCTTTGAGTTCACAAAAGCTACTACTCCATGTGATGTGAGAATGTGGAGGGAGTGTCCCATTACTACATGGGTTGTTTTCTGGATTATTTTAGCCATCCCTGCTGCATGTCTGGTGCATTCATGATGTCTTTGTTCCATGTTGTCCAACATGACACTTATGTACATAAGGACAGTCCCAGTACCCCCTTTTTTCTGAAACAGCACGTCATTGGCTGTGTGTGCTGTTACAGAAACATCTAAATAGAACGACAATGTGTAGTCGGGGTGTGCCAAGTGTGCAGCTTGAGATAGGCTGGTTTTCAAAGCTATAAAAGTGTCCTCAGCTTCTCGAGTCCATTCCAGTGGGGCAGTGAGATTTCTCATGCCCTGTTCTTTGACCAGGTCCCTAAGCGGAGCAGTGAGATCAGTGTATCCTGGAACAAAAGATCTACTGTATCCAGTGAGACCCAATAATTAAAGCATGTCTTTCACAAAAACAGGTTTGGGGTTGGAAAGAACAGCTGACTGATGAGTAGGGGACATCCCAGTGCCCGGTTGGGAGATAACTCTACCTAAAGAGTCAACCTGTTTTCTTCAAGTTTGCAGTTTGGCTTTGCTGACCTTGTACCCGGCTTTAGCAAGGTGTGAGAGGACCACAGCTGTGGCCTCCAAGCATTCTGAAACAGTTGGCGTTGCCAAAAGGATGTCATCCACATATTGGATCAATGTGGTGTGTAGTGGAAGGGGGCAGTCCTGTAGAGAGTCTTTAAGAACTTGGTTAAAGATTCCTGGAGACAGAGCAAAACCTTGTGGCAAACGAGTGAATCGATACCTATGTGATCTATAGGTAAAAGCAAAAACGTCCCTGTATTCCTCAGCTAAAAGCAGGCAAACGAAAGCATTGGCCAGGTCAATGCATGTGAACCATGCATGTTCCGGATTAAGGTTAGTGAGAGCGACATAAGGATTTGGAACTGGGACAGTGGGACAGCGCTGCATTAATAGCTCTCAAATCATGTGCCATCCTCCATTTTCCTGTCCCTTTTTTCTTTACTGGCAAGATAGGTGTATTCCACGAGGAGGAGTCAGCTGACTCCAACACACCTGCATTCCAAAGCCCCTCTATTGTGCTCTCAATGCCCAGTTCAGCAGCGGGTTTATGAGGGTATTGAGATCTCCAGATTGGTTGATCAGAAGTAAGCTGAAAGGTAATAGGAGTACAGTGTATGAGACCTACGTCCTTCAGCCCAAAGTGTGGAGGGCATGCTCTGTACAACAGCAGCTGCCAGTGGGTGATCTGATTTTTCTCTGCCATGATGTCTGTCTAACTGTACATGTTCCAGGGTACCTACATCTGTGGAATGATTAAGAATGCGATAAGTGTTCCCTGAAGGTGAATAGGAGAGGTTAGGAGTGGAAGAGAGATGCCTATCCTGTAGGGAAAGGGAGCGTTTTAACTCACCCCCTAATTCACGTGCTTCATGTCCTGGATGGAGGGCTAAAGAAACGTGGGGAACGCCATCAGACCACATTTTAAACCACTCTTCCTGTTCTTTTGATAACTGTACAGAGGCGACAACACCCTCTGGAGCTACATAAATATCAGTGGTGACAATGTCCCATGTCGTACCCTCCAGCTCTTCAGCAAAGCTTTCCTGGTAGCATTCACAGTTATTTCTGTCATAAAACAGTGTGACATGTGGTGGGTCAGGGGGAGGAACATAGGGTGCCAGAGTGGAGATCCAGGATTTCCACCGAAGGAAGGAAGAGAGAACACCTCTGCATGCCGTGGTTTCTGGGTGTGGCAAGACCCAGTAAATGTCAGCCATAGGATCGGGCAAGAGCTGGATTAAAAACTGTCCATGTGAAAAGTGCATGTTGCTGCCACATGAAAGTTGGGTGCCATTAGGAAGATGCACCTGTAGTCCGTCTGACCCACACAGAATGGTTGCGCCCATTTTGATCAACATGTCTCTGCCCAGTAAATGTACTGGTGTGTCTGCGGACACTAAGTAGCTGTGGTTCAAAATTTGCCCTCCTATTTCAGTTCTTAGGGGCTTGGTGTAAGGTAGGACCTGTTTAGCCCCAGAAAACCCCATGACAGTCGTAGTCCTTGTGGAGAGAGTGTTAGGAGGGGCTTGTTGGATGGTTGAGCATGTAGCCCCAGTGTCCACTAGAAAAGGAAGACTTTGTCCATACACCGTCACGGACAGTAAGGGGTCCTCAGTCCCTCTGTCCGGGGGGTTCTGTGGGGACCCTCAGTGGTGGTCTGGCCAGAGACTGGGCTCATCCCAGGCTGGCAATTGGAGTGAAGGCTGCTGCTGTTGGCCTCCACGTGATGGACCACCTCGTCCCCTTTGTGGGCGTCTCGCAGGCCCTCCCATAGGTCCATGCCATCCATAACCCACATGTGGACCGCGTTTGTAGGGACAATTCCTGCTCCAATGACCAGGCTCTTCGCAGTAATAGCACACATCAACATTCTCTTGGGCCCACGCTGCCCCCTGAAATGACCAGCCTGCGCCTTATAAGGACCAGGGGCCATGGGCTCCTGTGCAAACGTGTCCTGGTGGCCAGGAAAGGGAGGAGCTTGTGGTGGGTGAGAAACAGCACCTTCATACATTATTTTAGTGGTTTTATTCTCTTTTTTCTTGTCTCCCGCTTTTTGTTTTGCTTCAGCTAACTGCATTTTTAGTAAGTGAGTTTGCAAAGCTTTAAGTTCTTCCTCATCCTTCTTGTTTTCCTCTCTCATTTTAGATAAATGGTGAATTAAATGGCGGTCCCATATTCCAGTATCAGCCCCTGCCAAATCAGGATTGTCCTCCATGTTGGTTTTAACCTGTGTGGGTAAACCTCTTAACACGGCATCTCTGAACCAATCCCTCTGTGGCCCCTCATTGGCTGGATTAGTACCGGTTTGTGTTTGCCACATGGATTTACCCTGGTCCAAATATTCTCTTGGATTGGTATTTGGATTCCATTCAAATTTAGGGATAGTGCGCCCCCTGGTTACAGGGTATAACACCCTCAACGCGTCCCCTATGTCTTGGGCATGGAGAGAGAAATGAGCTGTGTCTGGGAAGAGATGGGAGCGAGCATTCGCTTCAACCTCTCTACAGCTGTGTGGTTTCATGCAACGTGCTGCAATTGCACGGTAGTCACCTAGAGCTAAAGTGGTGCCTGCGGTAAGAGAATCTAATGTTTGTAACCAAATAGAAGCCCCCTCAGTTACGGGTGAGAGCTTGTCGCAGAGTGTGGTAAGATCCCCCAGGGAAAAAGGCTTATATTTATGCTGACCCCCGGACCCAGGTTGATGAAGGAGGAGCAACTTTTTTCTATAGAACCCAGGCTCCCTTCTTGATGCCACCTGGCAGAGGACGTGTGGTTGCATGGTTTGAGTTTCTGGTTGGGAGGCACTGCGTTCAGGTGTGTCTTCTAGTGGTTCATGCAGGGTTGAGACGACTTCATCATTTTCCTGGGCCTCACCTTCCACACTAGGAGTGTGTGAAGCCCAAGGAGTAGATGTCCATGGTGGAAATAATCTATGAGGAAGTGTGACATCAGGCCGCCAGTCACCATACACAGCAACAGTCACTGAGCCTACTTGCTTAGATGGGGCAGATGTTGCCATGGTCATGCTTTGGGGTGAATAATCTGTACAGGGTGAACGGGGTGAGAGATGGTGCTGAGATGGAGTTAAAGTTGGGATGGGAATTTTTGCACCATCCAAGATTTCTTGCATTTTTCTTAGCTTAAACCCATCTGGGCTTACTTGAGTATAAGAGCCAACAGAGAGTGCTTCAGAACAAGCTGGATCAGGTACAGAGAGTCTTGTGATTCAGATGAGAAAGAAATTAAGTCCTGTTGTTCGTCTTGTGGAGCTGTAGGGGCGGTACATTAAGTGAGAGCAGTCTGTGGGCTGGGCAAGCCACGAACAGTTACATGCCCTTCTTTGACGTCAAGTACAGGGTATAGCCCTGTGGGAGGAGATGTAGGAGGGAAAGGAGACTGGGCGGAAGCAGTGGGAGGTGCATAGGATGGTGGCTTGTCAGCTACTTCCTTATTCCTGTCAGTGTGTGGTTCTGTATGTGTGGTGTCAGGTTTATCAAACATTGCATATTTACCTCCCTGCCATATTAACACCATCTGAAACCAGAATGTCTCATCTTTTGCTGCCTTGTCCTTTGTCTCTTTAAACTTGCCTTTAAACCATCCACTGTCTTTGCATTTTTCCTCTGCCAACTCTCTTTCTTTCTTAGCCTTCTTCATATTCAGCCAAAACCATCTTCCAACACGTTTTCTGCTCTTTTCATCAGTTCCATCCTTTTCAACTTCATCCTGTATTTTCTGATCCATTTTTTTAATCAACTTTTCATCCTGTTTTCCATCCTGAGTCTGCTGTACCAGTTGTCTCACAACATACACTTGTTCCTTAAATGTTTTCCACACCAGTGCCTTTGCACTTGACTCTGAGTCATCCATTTCCCTATCAAATTCTCCGTCCATGTTTAGAAGAAAAGTTTTCGCACCCTTCTGTAAAATGTTTTCGCACCCTAGAAAAGTATTAGCACCCTGAAAAGTATTCCCACCTTTATTCACTGTGTATTATGTACTTTTCTCTGGAGTCCACTAGATGTCCTCCAAGTCTAACTATTCTTGCTGAATTATCCTATTCCAGCTCATAGTTTTCTCATGCTGGTCTTGTTACAAATGTTATTTATAACTCACAGTCATGCTCTCACTGTTACTGGTCTTACAGATTCATACAAACTGTTCACAGTAACTTATAGCTTCATGGGACTTCAGACTATGTGTTTTATGAATTACTACATCTGTAATCTGGTTTTATTGAGACAGATAAAACACAGCATTCAAACCTTTGTGTTTTTTTCCCGGTCTTAGCTTTCTGACTCCAGAATACAATGCACAACCTAGGGACTATAACCCTTATCCAGAGGGACTCTAACCCTCAAATTCCAGGGGACTCGAACCCCGTTTTTTGAGGGACTCTAACCCTTAATTCCAGGGGACTCGAACCCCGTTTTTGAAGGACTCAAACCATAGGAAAACTGTTTACACTTTGGAGGTTCCCAGCCTCCGGGACTTCAACCCAGCAAAATCATGAATTCTCGTCAGAAACCATGTAGAGTTGCCAACTCAGGAAACACACGGCCCTCAAATCCTATTTCTCACTTTACTTTACTTGACCTCTTTTATATTATCTTAACACACTGGTCTACACATTTTAAATTTAGCAGAACATTTCACTTACTCAGACATCTGACACCAAGAATTTAGGCCTATCGACAATGCCAAAAGAGCAGAGTTCGTTTAAACAGGTTCTGCCTTACCTTTGTTAGAAGTGAGGAGGGTACCCTGGTGTCAAGATGTCTTTTGGTGAAGTTCTGATTTAGCCAAAAGTCCTCGCTTTTCCCAAATCACGTCAGGGTCACCAAGTTGTCGGAGTTGTCCTTCTAAACTCCTGCGTGTTCGTTTATTTGGTCAAAGCATCTTAATTCTGCTCGAGAAAAACTAAACTTAAATGTGAAAGAAGCAAAACACGGACTAGAGGTTGAAGCTGATTCACCCGGCCGGGGAAGAGAGGTGCTGTCTCTGTGTAGTCAGGAACACTTCGGCTCTTCTCTCCCCTGCACTGTTCTTTTATTGAACACACACATACCAGGGAATATACATTTCACATTTGTTGTGCAGCGCCTTATCAGTTTCTCACACATTCTTTTGCTGCAGACAGTTTCTCATACATTCTTTGGCTGCATTCAGTTTCTCATACATTATTTTGCTGAAGGTCAGTTCTGAGGCATCTTCTATTGATGAAACTGACACATGAACTCACACCCTTTAGTGCCTGTTTTTTCAAGTTCACAAATAATACATATTGTTCTGCACAGGCCGGATCAATTCATAATTCTCATGCCTTAGCAGGCACATTCATCACTCTATGCTTTTGCAGGCTATTCCATCCATCCTTCGCCTATTTAAAATCTGTCCATCTCCTTTCACTCCCTCAGGCTAAAATCATTTCTTCTCACGCCTTGTCAGGCTCTCAACATCTTCCCATTCTGTCAGTTTGATCTTCTCCTCGCATTATTCTGATCTCATCACATCTGCCATTCACTTATCAATCTCACATCATTTATGCTAACCAACATTCCGTTTATGTTCAGCCTCGCCCCCGTCCTCGGCCCATTTCTGGGGGGAAGACTTGACTAATTCTAACCCTAAGATGTTTATTCAAGCTCATGTCATTATCAGCATCCATGTCTTCCACATCAGCTAATGAACTCCTCTAATTGCCATCTCTGTGTTTCTCTCAATTGTGAGTCTTTCCAGTTTGAAATGGAGTTTTGACGAAAATTCAACTTGGAAAACTCACCTCTACTTTACTCAACCACGTTCTCCGCTCCAACCAATCAGCTCCTGATGCACATTCCTCTTCAGCCAATCAGGCTTCGCTTTAAAAGACCTTCATACACAGAATCTGCTGCTCTTCAGCTGAGCTTCGACCCTCCTCCACCCCATCTCCACCATCAGGCTTCAAGCTCCTTCCGACTCCCTTATCTCCTCAGGCCTCCACTCCATCTCCTGGATCCCGGGGGGATGATTTCTCTAATTCTAACCCTAAGATGTTTATTCAAGCTCATGTCATTATCAGCATCCATGTCTTTCACCGGGGTCCGAGCGCCAAAAGAAAACAAACATCAGCTAATAAACTCCTCTAATTGCCATCTCTGTGTTTCTCTCATTTGTGAGTCTTTCCAGGTTTAAAAAAAGGCTTGTCGTCATTGGAGGCCATCCTAATGCAGAAAGAGTGAGATGAGATTCTGTAAGCAATGTTAATCCCTTACCTCCAAAGTTTGGGACCAAACCCTGTTCTCCAAGATGACAACATGCATAGATCACGTTGTATCAGAGACTTCCTCTAAACCTAAAGGATGAAGTGGATGAAAGGATCTGACAAGCACAACCACATTGGTTGACTTGTGTCAAATGCTGGTTGAAATATGTGATGTCATGCAAAAGCATCACCAAGACGGTAAACAGTGTGAAGACGGGTTGTAAGGCTGTTGTTTCTTCAAACTTCAGTTGTGCAATCTTGTATGAAGTTAGTAGGAGAATACGGTGTTTGGCATTGGCTTAGAGAATTTGACATGTTTTTTCTTGGGTACAACCCACATACTCAACTCTGCTGTTCAATCTACAAATGCAATTTCCTTACAGATGTGGCAGAGTTTTAAGGGAAATAAACTGACTTCCCAACAGTATAATATTTATTGCAAAGAAGCATTATTACAATGAAATACTCGGTCAAACAATTCACTTGATATTTTTGCTTGGTAGTTTTGGATCATTTGAAAGATCATTTTATACCAATTAGACATTGTTTAAAACACAGTTTGAAATTTAAAATAGTCAGTCAGTCATTTTCTACCGCTTATTCCATAGTGGGTCACGGGGGAGCTGGTGCCTATCTCCAGCAGTCTATGGGTGGGAGGTGGGGTACACCCTGGACAGGTTGCCAGTCCATCGCAGGGCAACACACAAACATCCAAGAACACACCTAAGGGCAATTTAGATTGACCAATTAACCTAACAGGCATGTCTTTGGACAGTGGGAGGAAGCTGGAGCACCTGGTGAGAACCCATGCATGCACGGGGAGAACATGCAAACTCCATGCAGAAAGACCCTAGACTGGGAATTGAACCCAGGACCTTCTTGCTGCAAGGCAGCAGTGCTACCAACTGCACCACTGTGCAGCCCCTGCCACTGTCCAGCCCCATTTAAAATAATTTAATGATTTTGTTTAACACAAAAAAGTAATTTTAATGCTTTTGTAGCTTTGGGACTATGGAGGTAAATTTGTCTCAATATTATTCAATCAAACAAAAAACTAATCTCAATCAAAAAAATAAATTGTGGTCAAAACTTTTGGAATATTCAATAAAAAAAAACTAATCTCAATCAAAAAATATTAAGTTGTGATCAAAACTTTCAGAGTTGTAATGATAAACCTTTATTTGCGCATGTCAAAAATCTTTGGTTATGAGTCTCGCTCTTTTGGTTTTGACGCTCTCTGTTTTTGGTTGAACTCAAAGAATTTTGAGTTCTGGGAACATGAACATCCTGGGCGGGGCCTAAAGACAAATGCTGTAAGACGTTTCCCTATTGGTTAGAGCTGACTAAAGCGGCCGCTCAAACTGTAGGGCATGCAGCGTCGCTTTAGTGAGGAGACATCAACTGTACAGAAGAAAACTGCGGTCAAGTGTGCCGACAGTCAGAAATACGCGGTCACGCCAGCCGACACCAGCTCCCTCTTAAAGATTAGCGTCGCGCATACAAGGTGCATTACGGTAATGGAGCAGAAAGGATGCCGATCCTGGCAACGGTTAAGAAAATAAGAGGAAAACAGAAAAGTAACTTATAGAACATTTATATTAATTACATTTTTACAACTTTCACAGTCATGTTTTATGTAAAAGAATATTTAATATTTTACTGTACAGTTTTGGAGAAGTATCCTGTCAAAATACCTCAAAATGCTCAACCATTATATGCATGTCCCACTTTTAGGAATTTATTTCTCCAAAACCAAGAGAGGTGACAACACAATCTCTTCAGATTATATTAGAGGGTCATCTATATTATAACCAGAATTAGTATTTCATCATTTCACTGTAGGTTTCTTGAGAAATGCACAATTACCCCAACAAAGTACCACAAACGCTTCTTTTTGGTGAGGTCGATGAGGTCCTGGGAAGTGGTCTGGACAACTTAAAGAGCAAAAGCATCCAGATCTCCTCTGACCTGTCCTGGACCGGAAACGCCCCTCGCCTGTTGAAGAAGGTACAACAACAGCTCTTCTTCATCTCCTCAGCTGCTTACAGATGTCTACAGGGCCACGGTGGAAAGCACTCTGTGTCTCAGCATGACAGTGTGGTGTGGGAACTGCACAGGAGAGGAAGGAAGGATTATGGGATGCCATCTGCCCGACATAGATTCTGTTTTATACTACACTTGGGGTAGTTGTATATTTCTCCAAACCTTTACAGTAAAATTATGAAATATTAATTCTGGTTATAATATAGATAACCCTCCCAATAAAATCTGAAGAGAATTTGTTGTCACCTCTCATGGTTTTGGAGAAATAAATTCCTGAAAGTGGGACAAAGGCATATAATGGTTGAGCATTTTGAGGTATTTTGACAAGATGGCGCCGCAGATGGTCGCCTCGGCGTGTTGGTGCGCATTGTTTTGTTTTGTTTTTTGCTTTAAAACGGTCTTCTGTGATGGTACCCGGAGCTCTCTCACCAGAGAAGAACTCATGAACATCAGGGCTACTACACCAGAGGAGTTATTTCCCACTTTTCTGCGTACTGCTCTGGAATTTATGGACATTCTGGTCAAAGGTACGCTCACCTTTGTTCACGCGGTGAAACGCCGGAAGAGAGGGAAACGGGCTGGGGTGCTGGTACGTCTTCGCCAGCGTGGACTACGAACACCGTTACCTGGAATATTTCTCTCTAACGTGCGCTCACTTCCCAACAAAATGGAAGAACTACAACTGTTGTTGGGGAAAAACAGGGACTTTTATTCATCGGCAGTTTTGTGCTTCACGGAGACGTGGCTGTGTGGATTAATACCAGACTCTGCGCTGCAGCTGGCAGGATTCCAGCTCTACAGAGCGGACAGAGACACGGAACTCTCCAGCAAAGCGAAAGGTGGAGGAATCTGTTTTTACCTCAACAGTGGTTGGTGCAACGACGTGACAGTGATTCAGCAGCACTGTTCTCCAGACCTGGAAGCCTTCATCTTAAACTGTAAGCCTTTCTATTCCCCCCGTGAGTTCGCTTCGTTCATCCTGGTCGGTGTTTACATCCCGCCACAAGCTAACGTGCAGGTCGCACAGCGCATGCTCGCCGACCAGATACTGAGTGTGGAGCAGACCAACCCGGACTCCTTAGTTATCGTCGTTGGCGACTTTAACAAAGGTAATCTGACCCACGAACTCCCCAAATATAGACAGTTTATAAAATGTCCGACCAGAGAGGACAACATTCTGGATCACTGTTACACCACCATCAGAGACGCTTATCACGCCGTCCCACGTGCTGCACTGGGCCAATCCGACCACATCATGGTCCACCTGATTCCTGCATACAGGCAGAAACTAAAGCTCTGCAAACCTGTTGTGAGGACGACAAGGAAGTGGAGCAGTGAGGCTGTGGAGAATCTCCAGGCGTGTTTAGGCTGTACAGACTGGGATGTGTTCAGGACTACTACCAACAGTCTGGACGAGTACACAGAGGCTGTGACTTCCTACATCAGCTTCTGTGAGGACAGCTGTGTACCATCATACACCAGGGTGAGTTACAACAACGACAAACCCTGGTTCACAGCTAAACTCAGAAGGTTAAGACTGGATAAGGAAAAGGCCTTCAGGAGTGGGGACAAAGACATATACAGAGAGGCAAAGTACAAGTTTGGCAAGGCAGTGAAAGAGGCCAAACGACTGTACTCTGAGAAGCTCCAAAACCAGTTCTCAGCCAACGACTCTGCGTCTGTCTGGAAAGGGCTCAAGCAAATCACCAACTACAAGCCGAAAGCCCCCCACTCCATCAACGACCGACGCCTCGCCAACGACCTAAACGAGTTCTACTGCCGCTTTGAAAGACAAAGGGACAGTCCTGCAACCATCTCCCACGACGCCCCCCAACAGCTGCAGCCACAATCCACCACCCCCATCTCTCCAACCTCAAGAGGGGCCTTGGCACCTCCAACCCCCACCCTGAAGTTCCCCCCCACCAGCCCCCTACCCACGCCGAGGACGGCTCTTTCCATCCAGGAGAGGGACGTCAACAAACTCTTCAGGAGACAGAACCCCCGGAAAGCTGCTGGTCCGGATTCTGTCTCACCAGCCAGCCCGAAGCACTGCGCTGATCAGCTGTCTCCAGTCTTCACAGACATTTTTAACACCTCACTGGAGACATGTCATGTGCCAGCCTGCTTCAAGTCCTCCACCATCGTCCCTGTTCCCAAGAAGCCAAGGACCACAGGGCTTAATGACTTCAGACCCGTCGCCCTGACCTCTGTGGTGATGAAGTCCTTTGAGCGCCTTGTGCTCTCACACCTAAAAGACATCACCGACCCCCTCCTGGACCCCCTGCAGTTTGCCTACAGAGCCAACAGGTCTGTAGATGATGCAGTCAACCTAGCCCTTCACTTCATCCTCCGGCACCTGGACTCCACAGGAACCTACGCCAGGATCCTGTTTGTGGATTTCAGCTCTGCCTTCAACACCATCGTCCCAGTTCTGCTACAGGAGAAGCTCTCCCAGCTGAGTGTGCCCGACTCCACCTGCAGGTGGATCACTGACTTCCTGTCTGACAGGAAGCAGCGCGTGAGGCTGGGGAAGCACGTCTCTGACTCCCTGACCATCAGCACCGGTTCCCCCCAAGGCTGTGTTCTCTCTCCTCTGCTCTTCTCCCTGTACACCAACAGCTGCACCTCCAGTCACCAGTCTGTCAAGCTTCTGAAGTTTGCGGACGACACCACCCTGATCGGACTCATCTCTGATGGTGACGAGTCCGCGTACAGATGGGAAGTGGACCATCTGTTGGACTGGTGCAGCCAGAACAACCTTGAGCTCAACGCTCTAAAGACAGTGGAGATGGTTGTGAACTTCAGGCAGAACCCAGCCCCACCTGCCCCCATCACCCTCTGTGACTCCACAATTGACACTGTGGAATCTTTCCGCTTCCTGGGAACCATCATCTCCCAGGATCTCAAGTGGGAGCCAAACATCAGCTCCCTCATCAAGAAAGCCCAGCAGAGGATGTTCTTCCTGCGGCAGCTGAAGAAATTCAACCTGCCAAAGACTATGATGGTGCACTTCTACACAGCCATCATTGAGTCCATCCTCACCTCCTCCATCACCATCTGGTACGCCGCTGCTACAGCCAAGGATAAGGGCAGGCTGCAGCGTGTCATTCGGTCTACTGAGAAGGTGATTGGCTGCAGTCTACTGTCGCTCCAGGAACTGTACACCTCCAGGACCCTGAAGCGGGCAGGGAAGATTCTGGCTGATCCCTCCCACCCCGGTCACAAACTCTTTGAGACTCTCCCCTCTGGCAGGAGGCTGCGGTCCATCCGGACCAAAACCTCACGCCACAAGAACAGTTTTTTCCCATCTGCCACCAGCCTGGTTAACAAAGCCCGGAAACCACCCTGACACTGTCCCTTTCCCCCACACCCCCCCCTTTTTTTGCTGACAGGACACTTGTAACTTGTAACTCTATGCGTTACATTAACGCTCAGCTTGGACTCCTGCTTTACTTGCACTGCTTTACTTGCACAATGATCACCTGCACTGTTGTATTGCTCTTGCATCTTATACTGCTCTATATTTACTCTCACTCACTTAAAACTGTGCACATATATTTATATTATATTGTAGATATGTTTATACTGTTTAATTTGTACTGTATTGCACCGACTACGCCAAAACAAATTCCTTGTATGTCCAAAAACGTACTTGGCAATAAAGCTTTTCTGATTCTGATTCTGATTCTGAAGATACTTCTCCAAAACTGTACAGTAAAATATTAAATATTTATTCTTTTACATAAAACATGAATGTGAAAGTTGTAAAAATGTAATTAATATAAATGTTCTATAGGTTACTTTTCTGTTTTCTCTTATTTTCTCAACCGTTGCCAGGATCAGCGTCCTTTCTTCTCCATTACCGTAATGCACCTTGTATGCGCGACGCTAATCTTTAAGAGAGAGCTGGTGTCGGCTGGCGTGACCGCGTATTTCTGACTGTCGGCTCACTTGACTGCAGTTTTCTTCTGTACAGTTGATGTCTCCTCACTAAAGCGATGCTGCAAGCCCTACAGTTTGAGCGGCCGCTTTAGTCAGCTCTAACCAATAGGGAAACGTCTTACAGCGTTTGTCTTTAGGCCCCGCCCAGGATGTTCATGTTCCCAGAACTCAGAATTCTTTGAGTTCAACCAAAAACAGAGAGCGTCACAACCAAAAGAGCGAGACTCATAACGAAAAGATTTTTGACATGCGCAAATAAAAGTTTATGTTTCGCAAATAACTTTTTTCTCTTCGTGAGAAAAAATGAGTCATTTTAATCAAAAAAAGTTTTTTCAAACAATTTTTTTTCTCCCCAAAATAAAATATTCTATTAAAAAAAAAAAAAAAACATCATTACAACTCTGAAAGTTTTGATCACATCTTAATATTTTTTGATTGAGATTAGTTTTTTTTATTGAATATTCCAAAAGTTTTGACCACAATTTATTTTTTTGATTGAGATTAGTTTTTTCTTTATTGAAACTAGTTTTTTGTTTGATTGAACAATACTGAGACAAATTAACCTCCATATGGGACCATGTCAGATTGAGACAAGCATGAGAGCCTCAATATCTCAGGGTTTTAGGATGTTTCAGTTAGGCAACTTCAAGGCTTTTTTGAGAAATTTTTGAGACCTACATGATTTAAATTTAAATCTTGCATGAATAATCAAAAATGCCTGCTTAATTTAGGTTGACAAAGTTTTATTTACCAATAACTACTATGAGTTTTTTCACAGCATTGTAATGCATTTCAGTGCATTTACAACAAAATTACTTAGTTTCAATATCTTTTTTAAGGCAAACACACATTGGATCACCCATAAACTCCGGCCGATTAAATTGGACTTCAGCAATGGGTACCTTTTTTCAAAGAAAATAGAACTGCAAATAGAAGTGTTGATTGCGGTGTACTCTCCTGTTGAGCGGTGCTGGTATCCAGATGCTAATGATTTGGGTTTAAGTAATTTAAACTAATACAGGTATACTGTAGTTTTTGAGAGCACCCCTAACACCCATTGTGTTTTGCCCTAACAGCTATTAAAAACAGGTTTTAGCCAACTCTTAAAATCCCTGCTTTTTTAAGGCTAATCTTGTTGAATACATATTCCCATGACAAAGTTTGTGTTACTGTCTTATTTAACAGGAATGATTAGATTTTATTTCCCAAAACTACCCACAAATGGCCAGTTCCAGCAGTAGAATTCTATTATGTCTAAATTTCCAGGCGCCACAGTGTTTTCACAGTGTAATCCCATCAAATGATTTGTGCTTTATGACATGGTGCGTTATCCTCCTGGAAGTAGCCCTCAGAAGATGGGTACACTGTGGTCATAAAGGGATGGATGTGGTCAGCAACTATACTCAGGTATGCTGTGGCGTTGATGCTCAATTAGTACTAAGGGGCCCAAAGTGTGCCAAGAAAATATCTCCCACACCATTACACCACCACCACCAGCCTGAACCGTTTATACAAGGCAGGATGGATCCATGCTTTCATGTTGTTGATGCCAAATTCTGACCCTACCATCTCGATGTAGCAGCAGAAATCAAGACTCATCAGACCAGGGAACTTTTTTCCAATCTTCTATTCTTCAAATTTTGGTGAGTCTGGGTGAATTGTAGCCTCAGTTTCCTGTTCTTAGCTGACAGGAGTGGCACCCAGTGTGGTCTTCTGCTGCTGTAGCCCATCCGCCTCAAGGTTCGACATGTTGTGCATTCAGAGATGCTCTTCTGCATGTCTTGGTTGTAATGAGTGGTTATTTGAGTTACTGTCAACTTTCTATCAGCTTGAACCAGTCTGGCCATTCTACTCTGACCTCTGGCATCATTAAGGCATTTGCACCCACAGAACTGCCGCTCACTGGATATTTTCTCTTTTTTTGGACCATTCTTTGTAAACCCCAGAGATGGTAGTGCATAAAAATCCCAGTAGATCACCAGTTTCTGAAATACTCAGACCAGCCCGTCTGGCACCAACAACCATGCCAGTCCATTGTAGGACAACACAGAGATACACAGGACAAACAACCATGCGCACACCCATTCACACCTAACATGTAAACTTGTGTCTGTGGCTGAGGTAGTAGGAGTTCGTCCATTAGCTGTTGGGTTGCCGGTTCAAACTCCCACTCTGTCTGTCTCAGTCGTTGTGTCCTTGGGCAAGACACTTCACCTGACATTCCTGCTGATGGTGGTCAGAGGGCTCGGTTGGTGCCTGTGTATGGCAGCTTCACTTCTGTCAGTCTGCCCCATGGCAGCTGTGGCTACATTGTAGCTTATCACTGTGAATGTGTGTATGAATGACTGTTTGTAGTGTAAAATGCTTTGGAGTCTCTGGGGACTTGATAAAGCGCTATACAAGTGCAGACCATTTATCATTACCATTCTACTAGCGTAATTTGTTGCATTATGTATTGGATTTTTTAGTTTTCAACTGGTCAAGTCCAATCAAGTTGGTCTCGATGCATCTCTGTTTTTAATGCATGTGAGGACTATTTTTTATATATAATAGGTCAACAAGAGACACTCTTAACTAAAGGTTTTTTCAAAGACAAAATTCAATAGAATAGAATAGAATAGAATAGAATAGAATAGAAATATTCTTCAGTGGGGAAATTCAGGTGTGTGACACATCTGTACAAACAATTTAAAAAAGTTAAAAGACTAAAAACTATACCAATCAGAATCAAAAATGGGAACCGAAATTAGAAATTAGAAAAACCCACATCACCAAACAGAAATACTGTGCAGTTACCAAAACCAGCATACACAGATTAAAGCTAGTATAGCTGTATGTACAGTAAAAATGGAAAGATAAATAAAAGATAAAGAACCAAAAGGGAAAATTGTAGTAAGAAATTCTGCAGCTCGAGTCATCTCCACAGCCGGGCTCATGAGAAGATCTTCAATGAGAATTACTAACCTCAGAAGCTGTATAGATCTCACTACTTTAAAGACAAAGAAAGGCAGTTGCTCGGTCCCTTAAGGTATTTCTATCCTTTACATGATTCCCTGGCTTTTTTGAATAAAACAGTGTGACTTAAGAACAAATATTTTAATTAATTTATTATTATTAGCTGACCAGAGCATATGAGGCATCTGAACTGTGTCTGTGACATGCAGTGCTTTTATTTACATGACTGAATTTAGCTTAATGAAGCATTGCAGCAGCTCTTAGGTCTTGTCTGCTATCCGTGTTTTTTTTCCTAATTACTCAGCAGCTGAAGTCTTGATCACCAGCATCACCCAAGGGGGTCAGCTATTATAAATCATGTTATTATTCGGAAAACAGATGGTTAGCTGGTAGACCTGACAGCTGACCCTGTCAATGTGATTAACTGGCTGCTGCTGACTGGCAGGTCGAACTGCTTTGGTCTCCCCAACTCTAGATGTGCAGGCTGACCTGATGTCAATGAGGTCCTCGCTGATAACTGATAATTCAACTTCAATCAAAAAACTCTTTACTACTAATAACATTAGCTAGACTACTAAGGAAAAATAAAAGGAAAACTAATAAACTATAAAAAAGAGGGGAATCAAAGAATCAAACTGGAACCAATGAAGTGATGCAATATTACAGTACAATGTGAGTATTTATATTAAGAGCCGAGGAATTTTGAATGAGGCCAAATTAGTTTTAAAACTAATTAAGAACAACACTTTCTGTTCCTGCAACCACTTCACAACGCAAATCTAAAGGGAAAATAAAATATTATGTTAATAAAATATTATTTAAAAGTATGATTTTGCAAAATCAGAAATCAGTCATCTTTTGTCCAATTGATTGTTAATGTGATGCCCTCACAGTGAATAATTAAAAGCGTCTATGGGCTCAAAAGATTGTGAATAAGCTGTGTTGTGAACACAGCAGAGCTAATAGTGGCTACTGTTTAGCAATAGCAGAGTTATTAGCGATTAACATTTAGCATTAGGGCTATTGGAGACAATTTAGCACATTTTTAAAGATTATGCGGATATGTCTTAGCAGGTTACTGAGAGCAGATGAAGGGACAACACTGATAAAACAGGGGCAAATTTACATCACCAGACCGTCAGTGTTTAAACCACTCATATATATACAGTATATATGAGTGATTTTTATATATATATATATATATATATAGTACAGGCCATATATATATGGCCTGTACTGTATATATATATATATATATATATATATATATATATATATATATATATATATATATATACAGTACAGGCCAAACGTTTGGACACGCCTTCTCATTCAAAGAGTTTTCTTTATTTTCCTGACTATGAATATTGTAACTTCACACTGAAGGCATCAAAACTATGAATTAACACATGTGGAATTATATACTGAACAAAAAAGTGTGAAACAACTGAAAATATGATTTGTTATGATTTATCAAATAAATGTGGTTTAAATGGAACATCGAACAATAATAAACATGCAATCAAAGACACCGTCAGCATTATGGCTTGGTGTGTCTTTCAAAAATCAGGCATGCTACAAATAAGTTTTCATTAATGTAATTTATTTACTTTATATACAGATATATATATATATATATAGAGAGAGAGATGTGTGTGTGTGTGTATAAATATATATATATATATAGTACAGACCAAAGGTTTGGACACACCTTCTCATTCAAAGAGTTTTCTTCATTTTCATGACTATGAATATTGTAGCTTCACACTGAAGGCATCAAAACTATGAATTAACACATGTGGAATTATATACTGAACAAAAAAGTGTGAAACAACTGAAAATATGTCTTATATTCTAGATTCTTCAAAGTAGCCACCTTTTGCTTTGATTACTGCTACACACACTCTTGGCATTCTGTTGATGAGCTTCAACAGGTAGTCACCTGAAATGGTTTTCACTTCACAGGTGTGCACTGTCAGGTTTAATAAGTGGGATTTCGTTCGTTCGTTCGTCGTCTTCCGCTTATCCAGGACCGGGTCGCGGGGGCAGCAGACTCAGCAGAGACGCCCAGACGTCCCTCTCTCCAGACACCTCCTCCAGCTCCTCCAGGGGGAGCCCAAGGCGTTCCCAGGCCAGCCGAGAGACATAGTCCCTCCAGCGTGTCCTGGGCCGTCCCCTGGGCCTCCTCCCGGTGGGACGTGCCTGGAACACCTCCCGAGGAAGGTGTCCAGGAGGCATCCGGTATAGATGCCCGAGCCACCTCAACTGGCTCCTCTCAATGTGGAGGAGCAGCGGCTCTACTCCGAGCTCCTCCCGGATGGCCGAGCTCCTCACCCTATCTCTAAGGGAGTGCCCGGCCACCCTACGGAGGAAGCTCATTTCAGCCGCTTGTATCCGTGATCTCGTTCTTTCGGTCATGACCCAAAGTTCATGGCCATAGGTGAGGGTAGGAACGTAGACCGACCAGTAAATTGAGAGCTTTGCTTTTCGGCTCAGCTCTCTCTTCACCACAATGGACCGGCACAGCGCCCCCATTACTGTGGCAGCTGCACCGATCCGTCTGTCGATCTCCCGCTCCATTCTTCCCTCACTCGTGAACAAGACCCCGAGATACTTAAACTCCTCCACTTGAGGCAGGAACTCCCCTCCAACCTGAAGAGGACAAGCCACCCTTTTCCGGTCGAGTACCATGGCCTCGGACTTGGAGGAGCTGATCCTCATCCCAGCCGCTTCACACTCGGCTGCGAACCGCCACAGCGCATGCTGTAGGTCTTGGCTAGAGGGGGCCAGCAGGACCACGTCATCCGCAAAAAGAAGAGACGAAATCCACTGGTCCCCAAACCAGACCCCCTCCGGCCCTTGGCTGCGTCTAGAAATCCTGTCCATAAAAGTTATGAACAGGACCGGCGACAAAGGGCAGCCCTGCCGGAGTCCAACATGCACTGGGAACAGGTCCGACTTAGTGCCGGCAATGCGGACCAAACTCCTGCTCCGCTCGTACAGGGACCGGATGGCCCCTAATAAAGGGCCCCCGATTCCATACTCCTGGAGCACCCCCCACAGGGCATCACGAGGGACACAGTCGAATGCCTTCTCCAGGTCCACAAAACACATGTGAACCGGTTGGGCAAACTCCCATGAACCCTCGAGCACCCTGTAGAGGGTATAGAGCTGGTCCAGTGTTCCACGGCTGGGACGAAAACCACACTGTTCCTCCTGAAGCCGAGGTTCGACTATCGGTCGGACTCTCTTCTCCAATACCCTGGCGTAGGCCTTACCAGGGAGGCTGAGGAGTGTGATCCCCCTGTAGTTGGAACACACCCTCCGGTCCCCCTTCTTATAAAGGGGGACCACCACCCCAGTCTGCCAGTCCAGAGGCACTGTCCCCGACCGCCACGCAATGTTGAAGAGGCGTGTCAACCATGACAGCCCTACAACATCCAGACACTTGAGGTACTCAGGGCGGATCTCATCCACCCCCGAAGCCTTGCCACCGTGGAGCTTTTTAACCACCTCGGTGACTTCAGCCTGGGTGATGAAAGAATCCAACCCCGAGTCCCCAGCCTCTGTTTCCACCACGGAATGCGTGATGGCAGGATTGAGGAGATCTTCGAAGTACTCCTTCCACCGCCCGATAATGTCCTCAGTCGAGGTCAGCAGTCTCCCGCCCCCACTATAAACAGTGTTGGCAAAGCACTGCTTCCCCCTCCTGAGGCGCCGGACGGTTTGCCAGAATCGCTTCGAGGCCAACCGGCAGTCCTTCTCCATGGCCTCACCGAACTCTTCCCAGGCCCGAGTTTTTGCCTCTGCCACAGCCCGGGCCGCAGCACGCTTGGCCTCACGGTACCCGTCAGCCGCCTCAGGAGTCCCACAAGCCAACCACAGCCGATAGGACTCCTTCTTCAACTTAACAGCGTCCCTTACTGCCGGTGTCCACCACCGGGTTCTGGGATTGCCGCCACGACAGGCACCGCAGACCTTACGGCCGCAGGTATGGGCAGCAGCATCGACAATAGATGCAGAGAACATGGTCCACTCGGACTCTATGTCTCCAACATACCCCGGGATCTGGTCGAAGCTCTCCCGGAGGTGGGAGTTGAATACATCCCTGGCCGAGGGCTCCGCCAGGCGTTCCCAGCAGACCCTCACTATGCGCTTGGGCCTGCCGAATCTGTCCGGCTTTCTCCTCCTCCAGCGGATCCAACTCACCACCAGGTGATGATCAGTGGACAGCTCAGCCCCTCTCTTCACCCGAGTGTCCAAAACATGCGGCCGAAGGTCTGATGATACGACAACAAAGTCGATCATCGACCTCCTGCCTAGGGTGTCCTGGTGCCAAGTGCACTGATGGACACCCTTATGTTTGAACATGGTGTTCGTTATGGACAATCCGTGACTAGCACAGAAGTCCAATAACAAAACACCACTCGGATTCAGATCGGGGAGGCCATTCCTCCCGATCACACCTCTCCAGGTGTCACTGTCGTTCCCCACGTGGGCGTTGAAGTCCCCCAGCAGAATAATGGAGTCCCCGGGAGGGGCACTATCCAGCACCCCCGACAGGGACGCCAAGAAGGCAGGGTACACTGCACTACCACTCGGCCCGTAGGCTGAAATGATAGTCAGAGACCTCTCCCCAACCCGAAGGCGCAGGGATACAACCCTCTCATCCACTGGGGTAAACCCCAACACGAGACGGCTGAGCTGGGGGGCAACAAGCAAACCCACACCAGCCCGCCGCCTCTCCCCGTGGGCCTCTCCAGAGTAGAAGAGAGTCCAACCCCTCTCAAGGAGATGGGTTCCAGAGCCCACGCTGTGCGTGGAGGCGAGCCCGACTATTTCTAGTCGATATCTCTCGACCTCCCGCACAAGCTCAGGCTCCTTCCCCCCCAGCGAGGTGACATTCCACGTCCCTAGAGCCAGCCTAAGCATCCGGGGATCGGGCCGTTGAGGTCTCCACCTTCGTCCGCCACCCAATCCTCTTTGCACCGGTCCCTCACGGTTCCCCCTGCAGGTGGTGGGCCCACTGGGGGATGGCCTCGCGTCTCTCATTCGGGCTTGGCCCGGCCGGGTCCCGCGAGGAGCAACCCGGCCACCAGGCGCTCTCCGACGAGTCCCGACCTCAGGCCTGGCTCCAGGGTGGGACCCCGGCTCCGTCGTACCGGGCGACGTCACGTGCCTCGATATTGTGTTCTGCATGAGGGGTTCTTGAACCATTCTTTGTCTGACCCATCACCTAGAACCTGTTTGCCATGGGAGACCCTACCAGGGGCATTTAGGCCCCAGACAACATAGCCTCTAGGATCATTTGAGCACTCAAACCCCTCCACCACGTTAAGGTGGAGGGGTTTGAACCTTGAACCTTGAAGTGGGATTTCCAGCCTTATAAATGGGGTTGGGACCATCAGTTGTGTTATGCAGCAGGTGGATACAGTACACAGCTGATAGTCCTACAGAATAGACTGTTAGAATTTGTATTATGGCAAGAAAAAAGCAGCTAAGTAAAGAAAAACGAGTGGCCATCATTACTTTAAGAAATGAAGGTCAGTCAGTCCGAACAATTGGGAAAACTTTGAAAGTGGCCCCAAGTGCTGGCTCACATGAGGACCGCCCCAGGAAAGTCACCTCTGCTGCGGGCGATAAGTTCATCTGAGTCACCAGCAGCTCGGGTTAGAGAACAGGTCCAGCAGAAGACACATCTCTAGAACAACTGTTAAGAGGAGACTGTGTAAATCAGGCCTTCATGGTAAAATAGCTGCTAGGAAACCACTGCTGAGGACAGGCAACAAGCAGAAGAGACTTGTTTGGGCTAAAGAACACAAGGAATGGACATTAAACCTGATGAGTCCAAGTTTGAGATCTTTGGTTCCAACCACCGTTTCTTTGTGCAGCACAGAAGAGGTGAACGGATGGACTCTACATGCCTGGTTCCCACCGTGAAGCATGGAGGAGGAGGTGTGATGGTGTGGGGGTGCTTTGCTGGTGACACTGTTGGGGATTTATTCAAAATTGAAGGCATACTGAACCAGCATGGCTACCACACCATTTTGCAGCGGCATGCTATTCAATCTGGTTTGCATTTAGTTGGACCATGATTTATTTTTCAACAGGACAATGACCTCAAACACACCTCCAGGCTCTGTAAGGGCTATTTGACCAAGAAGGAGAGTGATGGGGTGCTGCGCCAGATGACCTGGCCTCCACAGTCACTGGACCTGAACCCAATCGAGATGGTTTGGGGTGAGCTGGACCGCAGAGTGAAGGCAAAAGGGCCAACAAGTGCTAAGCATCTCTGGGTACTCCTTCAAGACTGTTGGAAAACCATTTCAGGTGACTACCTCTTGAAGCTCATCAACAGAATGCCAAGAGTGTGCGGAGCAGTAATCAAAGCAAAAGGTGGCTACTTTGAAGAACCTAGAATATAAGACATATTTTCAGTTGTTTCAAACTTTTTTGTTCAGTATATAATTCCACGTGTGTTAATTCATAGTTTTGATGCCTTCAGTGTTAAGCTACAATATTCATAGTCAGGAAAATAACCTGTCCAGGGTGTATCCTGCCTCTCGCCCATAGATTGCTGGAGATAGGCACCAGCTCCCCTGCGACCCACTATGGAATAAGCGGTAGAAAATGATTGACTGACTGGCTATATATATAGAGGGGTTGGACAATGAAACTGAAACACCTGGTTTTAGACCACAATAATTTATTAGTATGGTGTAGGGCCTCCATTTGTGGCCAAAATAGCGTTAATTTGTCTTGGGAATGACATATACAGTGGTCAGAGGGATTTTAAGCCATTCTTCTTGCAGGATAGTGGCCAGGTCACTACGTGATACTGGTGGAGGAAAACGTTTCCTGACTCGCTCCTCCAAAACACCCCAAAGTGGCTCAATAATATTTAGATCTGGTGACTCTGCAGGCCATGGGAGATGTTCAACTTCACTTTCATGCTCATCAAACCAATCTTTCACTAGTCTTGCTGTGTGTATTGGTGCATTGTCATCCTGATACAGGCACCGCCTTCAGGATACAATGTTTGAACCATTGGATGCACATGGTCCTTAAGAATCGTTCGGTAGTCCTTAGCAGTGACGCACCCATCTAGCACAAGTATTGGGCCAAGCTAATGCCATGACATGGCAGCCCGAACCATCACTGATCCACCCCCATGCTTCACTCTGGGCATGCAACAGTGTGGGTGGTACGCTTCTTTGGGGCTTCTCCACATCGTAACTCTCCCGGATGTGGGGAAAACAGTAAAGGTGGACTCATCAGAGTTTCACATTGTCCACAGCCCAAGATTTGAGCTCCTTGCACCATTGAAACCGACGTTTGGCATTGGCATGAGTGACCAAAGGTTTGGCTATAGCAGCCCGGCCGTGTATATTGACCCTGTGGAGCTCCCGATGGACAGTTCTGGTGGAAACAGGAGAGTTGAGGTGCACATTTAATTCTGCCGTGATTTGGGCAGCCGTGGTTTTATGTTTTTTGGATACAATCCGGGTTAGCACCCGAACATCCCTTTCAGACAGCTTCCTCTTGCGTCCACAGTTAATCCTGTTGGATGTGGTTCGTCCTTCTTGGTGGTATGCTGACATTACCCTGGATACCGTGGCTCTTGATACATCACAAAGACTTGCTGTCTTGGTCACAGATGCGCCAGCAAGACGTGCACCACCAATTTGTCCTCTTTTGAACTTTGATATGACACCCATAATGTTGTGTGCATTTCAATATTTTGAGCAAAACTGTGCTCTTACCCTGCTAATTGAACCTTCACACTCTGCTCTTATTGGTGTAATGTGCAATCAATGAAAACTGGCTACCAGGCTGGTCCAATTTAGCCATGAAACCTCCCACACTAAAATGACAGGTGTTTCAGTTTCATTGTCCAACCCCTGTATATATATATATATATACAGGTCCTTCTCAAAGAATTAGCATATTGTGATAAAGTTCATTATTTTTCATAATGTCATGATGAAAATTTAACATTCATATATTTTAGATTCATTGCACACTAACTGAAATATTTCAGGTATTTTATGGTCTTAATACGGATGATTTTGGCATACAGCTCATGAAAACCCAAAATTCCTATCTCACAAAATTAGCATATCATTAAAAGGGTCTCTAAACGAGCTATGAACCTAATCATCTGAATCAACGAGTTAACTCTAAACACCTGCAAAAGATTCCTGAGGCCTTTAAAACTCCCAGCCTGGTTCATCACTCAAAACCCCAATCATGGGTAAGACTGCCGACCTGACTGCTGTCCAGAAGGCCACTATTGACACCCTCAAGCAAGAGGGTAAGACACAGAAAGAAATTTCTGAACGAATAGGCTGTTCCCAGAGTGCTGTATCAAGGCACCTCAGTGGGAAGTCTGTGGGAAGGAAAAAGTGTGGCAGAAAACGCTGCACAATGAGAAGAGGTGACCGGACCCTGAGGAAGATTGTGGAGAAGGGCCGATTCCAGACCTTGGGGGACCTGCGGAAGCAGTGGACTGAGTCTGGAGTAGAAACATCCAGAGCCACCGTGCACAGGCGTGTGCAGGAAATGGGCTACAGGTGCCGCATTCCCCAGTCCTGGGCTACAGAGAAGCAGCACTGGACTGTTGCTCAGTGTTCCAAAGTACTTTTTTCGGATGAAAGCAAATTCTGCATGTCATTCGGAAATCAAGGTGCCAGAGTCTGGAGGAAGACAGGGGAGAAGGAAATGCCAAAATGCCAGAAGTCCAGTGTCAAGTACCCACAGTCAGTGATGGTCTGGGGTGCCGTGTCAGCTGCTGGTGTTGGTCCACTGTGTTTTATCAAGGGCAAGGTCAATGCAGCTAGCTATCAGGAGATTTTGGAGCACTTCATGCTTCCATCTGCTGAAAAGCTTTATGGAGATGAAGATTTCATTTTTCAGCACGACCTGGCACTTGCTCACAGTGCCAAAACCACTGGTAAATGGTTTACTGACCATGGTATCACTGTGCTCAATTGGCCTGCCAACTCCCCTGACCTGAACCCCGTAGAGAATCTGTGGGATATTGTGAAGAGAACGTTAAGAGACTCAAGACCCAACACTCTGGATGAGCTAAAGGCCGCTATCGAAGCATCCTGGGCCTCCATAAGACCCCAGCAGTGCCACAGGCTGATTGCCTCCATGCCACGCCGCATTGAAGCAGTCATTTCTGCAAAAGGATTCCCGACCAAGTATTGAGTGCATAACTGTACATGATTATTTGAAGGTTGACGTTTTTTGTATTAAAAACACTTTTCTTTTATTGGTCGGATGAAATATGCTAATTTTGTGAGATAGGAATTTTGGGTTTTCATGAGCTGTATGCCAAAATCATCCATATTAAGACAATAAAAGACCTGAAATATTTCAGTTAGTGTGCAATGAATCTAAAATATATGAATGTTAAATTTTCATCATTACATTATAGAAAATAATTAACTTTATCACAATATGTATATATATATATATACAATATGTATATATATATATATATATATGTATATATATATATATATATATATATATATATATATATATGTATATATGTATATATATATATATATATATATATGTATATATACCATGGCCTCCAAGTCCGAGGCTATGGTTCTCGACCGGAAAAGCTTAGTTTAGCTTTGATTACGGCTGTGGCATTGTTTCGATAAGCTTCTGCTATGTCACAAGATTTATTTCCACCCAGTGTTGCATTAATTTTTCACCAAGATCTTGCATTGATGATGGTAGAGTCTGACCGCTGTGCAAAGCCTTCTCCAGCATATCCCAAAGATTCTCAATGGGGTTAAGGTTTGGACTCTGTGGTGGCCAATCCATGTGTGAGAATGATGTTTCATTCTTCCTGAACCACTCTTTCACAATTCGAGCCCGATGAATCTTGGCATTGTCATGTTGGAATATGCTCATGCCATCAGGGAAGAAAAAATACATTGATGGACTGACCTATTCATTCAGTATGTTCAGGTAGTCAGCTGACCTCATTCTTTGAACACATACTGTTGCTGAACCCAGACCTGACCACCTGCAGCAACCCCAGATCATAGCACTGCCCTCACAGGCTTGTACAGTAGGCACTAGGCATGATGGGTGCATCACATCTCTTGACCTTCTATGAACTTCTTCCATTGCTCCAGAGTCCAATCTTTATGCGCCCTAGCACATTGAAGCCTTTTTTCCTGTTAGCCTCACTGATTAATGGTTTTCTTAAGGCTACACAGCTGTTCAGTCCCAATCCCGAGTTCTCTTCGCATTGTGCGTGTCGAAATGCTCTAACTTTCACTAATAAACATAGAATCAGAATCAGCTTTATTGCCAAGTTTGTGCATACAAACAAGGAATTTGACTCCGGTACACTTTGCTGTTTTGTTCTGTTTTTGCATTACAGAATATACAAATTTACAATTTACAATTTACAATGTACAATATACAATGTACAATGCAATATTCTGCATTACAGAATATACAAAGTTACAATTTACAATGTACAATATACACATATCTAACAGAAAAGGTGCATTTGCAACATCTGTATGCTGTTGTTCTGTACTCTATTGAATGTTCGTCAGAGAAACAGCCTGGGGGAAGAAACTGTCTTTGTTGCGGGTGGTTTTAGTGAACAGTGCTCTGTAGCGGCGGCCTGAAGGTAAAACTCTAAACAGTTTATGTGCAGGGTGTGTGGGGTCTGCAGAGATTTTGGCAGCTCTTTTCTTGACCTAGATCCTAGATAAGTCCTAGATGGAGGGAAGGTCAGCCCTGATTATTCTCTCTGCTGTCCTGATTATTCGATGCAGTCTGCACTTGTCCTGTTTTGTGGATGAGCCAAACTACACTGAGATGGATGAAGACAGGACAGACTGAATGATGGCAGTGTAGAAGATGACCAACAGCTCCTGTGGAAGGTTGAACTGCTTGAGTTGCCTCAGGAAGTACAGTCTCTGCTGGGCCTTCTTTCGAACAGTGTCTATGTGTGAAGACCATCTCAGGTCCTCAGAGATGGTGGTTCCTAAGAACCTGAAGTGGTCCACGGCCGATACAGTGTTGTTGAGGATGGTGAGGGGGGTGTATGGGGGTGGTGTTCTCCGAAAGTCCACCACCATTTCCACAGTCTTGAGTGGGTTCAGTTCAAGGTAGTTCTGACCGCACCAGTGTACCAGCCGATCCACCATCACTGTCCTGGATCAGTCCAATGACAGTGGTGTCGTCTGCAAACTTAAGGAGTTTCACGGACGAGTCCGATGAGGTGCAGTCATTTGTGTACAGAGAGAAGAGGAGTGGGGATAGAACACACCCCTGGGGGGCACCAGTACTTATTGATCTGGATCGGGAGAAGATGCTCCCCAGTCTCACCTGCTGCTGTCGGTCTGTCAGGAAGCTGTTGATCCACTGACAGGTGGAGGCTGGGACGTTGAGCTGTGTGAGCTTCTGGTGGAGGATGTCTGGTATGATAGTGTTGAAGGCCGAGTGGAGGGGCTCTTGTAGGCAGTCAGGTTTCTCAGACCAGTCCATACAGCTGAAGTGTCACCAGTAGAAATGCTGTTCTTAAGCTTCTCACTATAGCTTCTCTTAGCTGCTTTGATCTCTTTTGTTAGTCTGTTCCTGGCCTGTCTGTACCGCGCCCAATCTCCACTGCTGTGAGCTTCTTCCTTTTCCCTGCGCAGATTCCTGAGGTGTGGAGTAAACCATGGCTTATTGTTTCCAAAGGTGCAGAAGGTCTTGGTCTGCACACACATGTCCTCACAGAAACTGATGTATGATGTCACCACATCAGTTAGTTGGTTTAAGTCAGTGGCTGAGGTTTCAAAAACAGTCCAGTCTGTGCATTCAAAGCAGGCCTGTAGCATCTGCTTTGATTCCTCAGTCTACTTCTTAACAGTGTGAACCTTGGGTTTGGAAGCTCTTAGTCTCTGTCTGTAGGTTGGGATGAGGTGGATTAGATAATTATCCGATAAACCCAGAGCAGCCCTGGTAACAGCATGATATGAGTTCTTTAAAGCTGTGTAACAATGGTCCAGTGTGTTTTTGTCTCTGGTGGGACACTTAATATGCTGTCTGTATTTGGGGAGTTCATTTGAGAGGTTTGCGTTGTTAAAATCTCCCAGTATTATGATGAAAGAGTCTGTGTATTTTATCTCCGGGTCTGTAATCAGCTCTCTCGGTGAATAAAACGGCTTACAGCTTATAAAAAATGACTCCAGTTCCGGGCTACATGTTTTTCCCAGCACTTTTACGTCTCTGTACCAATTTTCATTTATATAAAAGCAGATTCCGCCACCTCGCTTCTTCCCTGATAGCTCCGCGCTGCGATCCGCTCTGAGCAGCTGGAAGTCCGGCATCAGCAGTGGGATGTCCGGGATGTTTCCACTCAGCCATGTCTCGGTAAAGCAGAGAACCGCTGATCCGCGGAGGTCCGTGTTTTTACTGGTGAGAAGAAGCAGCTCGTCCATCTTGTTGTTGAGAGAGCGGACATTTGCCAGGTGTATTGAAGGCAGTGGTGTGCGAAGTCCTCTTTTACGGAGCTTTACCAGCGCACCAGCACGCTTTCCCCTCCGCCGTTTTCGGCGCAGAATCCCATATAGAGCCGCAGCCCCGCTTGCCAGAAGCTCAGTGAACCTCGGATCGATGAAAGATGGTGAAAAAACCCCAAGAGAGGACTCTCTGATGTTGAGAAGTTCCTCTCTACTGAATGACACCACAGGATTGTAGCCCGACATCGCAGAACTGTGGCTCGAAAAACATAAAAACACACAAAATACAAAAACAAAGAGAGAGCGAAGCTCCGAGGCTGCCATCGTCGGCGCCATCTTGAAAGATAGCCTGGGGTTTTACTGTTGTTTTTCTTCGATGTGATTTCACCAAACGTTTAAGTGATTGCCGATCACAATCATTCAGGATCTTTTTTGGGGCCACATTTTTAAAGACAGATAGAACTTTTTTGCTATCTTTTGTTAGATGCCTGACTCATTTCCAATCAGAAAAAAACTAAACTCAGACTGACTAAAAATTATTTTTAAACTAAGTGTGCCAGGGTACTTCGGGAGTATGGGGTACCAGACCCTTTGATAGGGGCTGTTAGGTCCCTGTACAACTGGTGTCAGAGCTTTGTCTGTACGTTGGAGTCATTTCCGGTGAGGGTTGGATTCTGCCAAGGTTGCCCTCTCCCACAGATTCTGTTCATAACTTTCTTTTATGGACAGAATTTCTAGGCGCAGCCAAGGTGTTGAGGGGATCCGTTTTGGTGGCCTTAGGTTTGCATCTCTGCTTTTTGCGGATGATGTGATCCCACTGGCTTCATCAGCTCATGATCTACAGCTCTCACTGGAGCATTTCGCAGCCGAGTGTGAAGCGGCCGGGTTGAGAATTGGTGCCTTCAAGTCTGAGGCCATGGCCTTGAGCCGGAAAAGGGTAGAGTGCCTTGGGGAGGTCCTGCCTCAAGTGGAGGAGTTCAAGCATCTTTGGGTCTTGTTCATGAATCAGGGAAAAAAATGAGTGGGAGATTGATAGACGGATTGGTGCTGCATCTGCAGTCATGTGGGCGCTGTTCCGGTCTGTTGTGGTGAAGAGAGAGGTGAGTCAAAAAGCAAAACTCTCGATTTACCGGTCGATCTACATTCCTACCCTCATCTATGGTCATGAGCTTTGGGTCATGACCAAAAGAACGAGATCAAGGATACAAATGGCCAAAATGAGTTTCCTCCGCAGGGAGTCTGGGCTCTCCCTTAGAGATAGGGTGAGAAGCTCGGTCATCCTGGAGAGACTCAGAGTAGAGCCGCTGCTTCTCCACGTCAAGAGGAGCCAGTTGAGGTGGCTCAGGCATCTGGTTAGGATGCCTCCAGGGCGCCTTCCTGGTGAGGTGTTCTGGGCATGTCCCACTGGAAGGAGGACCTAGGACATGCTGGAGGGACTATGTTTCTCAGCTTGTCTGGGAATGCCTTGGGATTCACCGGACGAGCTGGCCCAAGTGGCCGGGGAGAGGGAAGTCTGGGTCTCTATGCTTAGGCTCCTGCCCCTTCGACCCGACCCCAAAAAAGTGGAAGACAATGGATGGATGGATGTACCAAGGCTATGAATATTTTTGGGATAATGTGCTGGATTAGTTAAAGTTTATGATAAACTTTCTATGTTTGCATTGTTATTTCAAGATATGTCTGGAGAGAAAAGTCTTACTGCTGTACGGGGAGGTCGGATAGAAGTCCCAAAGGAAATTGCTTCTGTGTATATAAATGAATAAATGGTAGATAAGACGCGGATGCAGGGCCAAAATAAATGCCCGCTCACAAGCACAGATGAACTAAATTCCATTTCAAAGTTCTTTTGGAAGTTCTTTGATTCGTTCCCATTTAGGCAGAAGTGGTAAGAGACTGCAGCAGTGTTGACCAAGGTCTAACTCAGCCACTGATGGTAGAGAAGACACTTACACTGTGGTCCTTTCAGCAATAAACTGAAAGAGAAAGAAGGGATGGATGGATGGATGGATGGACAATTAAAACCATATATGTTTGTTTGTAAATAATGTATTTATTGAGATTTTGCGTGACACACCAACACAATGTAGTACATAATGATCTGTGACTTTTGCTGAGTGGGAAGAGTAGTTATCTTGCAACCGTTAAGCTGTGGGTTGGATTCCAGCTTCCATACCTGCTACATGTCAATGTGTCCCTGACCAAGACACTTAAACCCAAGGTGCCGATCTGGATATTGTTTTGTGAATATGTGTCCATTTGTAAGTGAGACTGGGTAAATGTGACTCCAGTGTAAAGCCCTTTGAATGATCAGTTTCACCAGAAAAGCACTGACATTTGAAAAGGCAATCAAATGGAAATGTAAAAGCCCGTTGCGTTGTTTGGCTGCTGCAAAGCATTTTGGTTGTTTCAACTATGATACAATTGTCACTATAAATGTTATTTAATTTGTACAGAAATGTTTTCCCTCCTAGAATTGCCATCGAACTATATTTCATGTTTCCTTACCGCTCCCACATAACATGCTGCAGCTGTGGACTAGACTAGTTAATTTTCAGTGGATGGCTTGACATGGACGATGATCACGTTTTGCATGAGGAGAGAAGGAAAATAGCAACCCTCATTATGTCTAACATTTGTTTGTTTTTAAACATTAAAATCTATCAAGCTGCTTCAACAAATACACAAGCTGGTTAGCTTGTCTTTACTGACTCCTGGATGCGAAAACTCCGGACCTCTGCTGTCATCTATTTTTTCTGCTAAAATATACATTTGTAATTTAAGCAAAGTAGTGAGTTTCCTTTTCCTAAATGCTATACATTTGTAACAATATATAATATAATATATATAAATAATATAAACTGCTTAAAAGTCGTTTAAAAACTGTTGGGTGATTGTACTTGTAGATAACCCTTTGCAACACCATTTTACTATGCTTTAGGGGTGATGTTCCAGTGTTCCAATATGAAAGCTGCATTAATGCATTACTTTGTGTGAAGCCAAAGTTAAACATTTAATTTATGCACACAATCTTGCCTAATAAAGATAATTCGGATTGATTAACTGTAAAACCTAACATCCCCCTTAGGTTAAAACCGGTTATTGAATGTCCTAAAATACATTTTTTACAATGAGCCTTTTACACAGAACGTATGTTTATGTGTTGTGTGAAGTGATAATGGTAGCGCTCATGGTGACCCCAGATGGACAGCAATCGAGTGGCATTTTGCCTGTTTGGGAACTACCCCTTCATTTGCTTAGAAAATGGACTGCAATAGGTGTGACTGTTGCATATAGTCATCCTTAAAACATATTTTCTGTGCTAAGAAATCACAAGGCAAGGCAAGTCAAGTTTATTTACAGTATATAGCACATTTCAGTAGCAAGACAATTCAAAGTGCTGCACAAGAAAAAAAAAGAAAAAGAGACATAATAGGAAAAGTGCATTACAGTGGCATAAATAATTAACAAACACAAATAATTAAAGAGAATAAAAATAATAATTCCTGTACTGTATCCACCTGCTGCATAACACAACTGATGGTCCCAACCCCATTTATAAGGCTGGAAATCCCACTTCAAGGTTCAAGGTTCAAACCCCTCCACCTTAACGTGGTGGAGGGGTTTGAGTGCTCAAATGATCCTAGAGGCTATGTTGTCTGGGGCCTAAATGCCCCTGGTAGGGTCTCCCATGGCAAACAGGCTCTAGGTGATGGGTCAGACAAAGAATGGTTCAAGAACCCCTCATGAAGAACAAAATATCGAGGCACGTGACGTCGCCCGGTACAGCGGAGCCGGGGTCCCACCCTGGAGCCAGGCCTGGGGTCGGGACTTGTCGGAGAGCGCCTGGTGGCCGGGTTGCTCCTCGCGGGACCCGGCCGGGCCAAGCCCGAACGAGAGACGCGAGGCCATCCCCCAGTGGGCCCACCACCTGCAGGGGGAACCGTGAGGGACCGGTGCAAAGAGGATTGGGTGGCGGACGAAGGTGGAGACCTCAGCGGCCCGATCCCCGGATGCTTAGGCTGGCTCTAGGGACGTGGAATGTCACCTCGCTGGGGGGGAAGGAGCCTGAGCTTATGCGGGAGGTTGAGAGATATCGACTAGAAATAGTCGGACTCGCCTCCACGCACAGCGTGGGCTCTGGAACCCATCTCCTTGAGAGGGGTTGGACTCTCTTCTACTCTGGAGTGGCCCACGGGGAGAGGCGGCGGGCTGGTGTGGGTTTGCTTGTTGCCCCCCAGCTCAGCCGTCTCGTGTTGGGGTTTACCCCAGTGGATGAGAGGGTCATATCCCTGCGCCTTTGGGTTGGGTTGGGTTGACTATCATTTCAGCATACGGGCTGAGTGGTAGTGCAGAGTACCCGGCCTTCTTGGCATCCCTGTTGGGGGTGCTGGATAGTGCCCCTCCCAGGGACTCCATTATTCTGCTGGGGGACTTCAACGACCACGTGGGGAATGACAGTGACTCCTGGAGAGGCGTGATTGGGAGGAATGGCCTCACCGATCTGAATCCGAGTGGTGTTTTGTTATTGGACTTCTGTGCTAGTCACGAATTGTCCATAACGAACACCATGTTCAAACATAAGGGTGTCCATCAGTGCACTTGGCACCAGGACACCCTAGGCAGGAGGTTGATGATCGACTTTGTTGTCGTATCATCAGACCTTCGGCCGCATGTTTTGGACACTCGGGTGAAGAGAGGGGCTGAGCTGTCCACTGATCATCACCTGGTGGTGAGTTGGATCCGCTGGAGGAGGAGAAAGCCAGACAGACTTGGCAGGCCCAAGCGCATAGTGAGGGTCTGCTGGGAACGCCTGGCGGAGCCCTCGGCCAGGGATGTATTCAACTCCCACCTCCGGGAGAGCTTCGACCAGACCTCGGGGGATGTTGGAGACATAGAGTCCGAGTGGACCATGTTCTTCGCATCTATTGTCGATGCTGCTGCCCATAGCTGCGGCCGTAAGGTCTGCGGTGCCTGTCGTGGCGGCAATTCCAGAACCCGGTGGTGGACACCGGCAGTAAGGGATGCTGTTAAGCTGAAGAAGGAGTCCTATCGGCTGTGGTTGGCTTGTGGGACTCCTGAGGTGGCAGAGGCAAAAACTCGGGCCCGGGAAGAGTTCGGTGAGGTCATGGAGAAGGACTACCGGTTGGCCTCGAAGCGATTCTGGCAAACCATCCGGCGCCTCAGGAGGGGGAAGCAGTGCTTTGCCAACACTGTTTATAGTGGGGGCGGGAGACTGCTGACCTCGACTGAGGACATTATCGGGCGGTGGAAGGAGTACTTCGAGGATCTCCTCAATCCTGCCATCACGCATTCCGTGGTGGAAACAGAGGCTGGGGACTCGGGGTTGGATTCTTTCATCACCCAGGCTGAAGTCACCGAGGTGGTTAAAAAGCTCCGCGGTGGCAAGGCTTCGGGGATGGATGAGATCCGCCCTGAGTACCTCAAGTCTCTGGATGTTGTAGGGCTGTCATGGTTGACACGCCTCTTCAACATTGCATGGCGGTCGGGTACAGTGCCTCTGGACTGGCAGACTGGGGTGGTGGTCCCCCTTTATAAGAAGGGGGACCGAAGGGTGTGTTCCAACTACAGGGGGATCACACTCCTCAGCCTCCCTGGTAAGGCCTATGCCAGGGTATTGGAGAGGAGAGTCCGACCGATAGTCGAACCTCGGCTTCAGGAGGAACAGTTTGGTTTTCGTCCCAGCTGTGGAACACTGGACCAGCTCTATACCCTCTACAGGGTACTCGAGGGTTCATGGGAGTTTGCCCAACCGGTTCACATGTGTTTTGTGGACCTGGAGAAGGCATTCGACTGTGTCCCTCGTGATGCCCTGTGGGGGGTGCTCCAGGAGTATGGAATCGGGGGCCCTTTATTAGGGGCCATCCGGTCCCTGTACGAGCGGAGCAGGAGTTTGGTCCGCATTGCCGGCACTAAGTCGGACCTGTTCCCAGTGCATGTTGGACTCCGGCAGGGCTGCCCTTTGTCGCCGGTCCTGTTCATAACTTTTATGGACAGGATTTCTAGACGCAGCAAAGGGCTGGAGGGGGTCTGGTTTGGGGACCAGTGGATTTCATCTCTTCTTTTTGCGGATGACGTGGTCCTGCTGGCCCCCTCTAGCCAAGACCTACAGCATGCGCTGGGGCGGTTCGCAGCCGAGTGTGAAGCGGCTGGGATGAGGATCAGCTCCTCCAAGTCCGAGGCCATGGTACTCAACCGGAAAAGGGTGGCTTGTCCTCTTCAGGTTGGAGGGGAGTTCCTGCCTCAAGTGGAGGAGTTTAAGTATCTCGGGGTCTTGTTCACGAGTGAGGGAAGAATGGAGCGGGAGATCAACAGACGGATCGGTGCGGCTGCCACAGTAATGGGGGCGCTGTGCTGGTCCATTGTGGTGAAGAGAGAGCTGAGCCGAAAAGCAAAGCTTTCAATTTACTGGTCGGTCTACGTTCCTACCCTCACCTATGGCCATGAACTTTGGGTCATGACCGAAAGAACGAGATCACGGATACAAGCGGCTGAAATGAGCTTCCTCCGTAGGGTGGCCGGGCACTCCCTTAGAGATAGGGTGAGGAGCTCGGCCATCCGGGAGGGGCTCGGAGTAGAGCCGCTGCTCCTCCACATCGAGAGGAGCCAGTTGAGGTGGCTCGGGCATCTATACCGGATGCCTCCTGGACGCCTTCCTCGGGAGGTGTTCCAGGCACGTCCCACCGGGAGGAGGCCCAGGACACGGCCCAGGACACGCTGGAGGGACTATGTCTCTCGGCTTGCCTAGGAACGCCTTGGCTCCCCCTGGAGGAACTGGAGGAGGTGTCTGGAGAGAGGGACGTCTGGGCGTCTCTGCTGAGTCTGCTGCCCCCGCGACCCGGTCCTGGATAAGCGGAAGACGACGAACGAACGAAAAATAATAATTAAAATGATAAGTTGATAATAAAACAGATAACAAATTAAGAATTAATAATAAAATGATTGATAAGAGAATGAAAAGAAAGTTGAGCTGAAAACTTAACTAATAATGTTTAGATAGCACAGTCAAAGGCCACTCTAAAGAAATAATTGTTTAATCTTGATTTAGAGCAACTTTGTTTTCAGCACTTTTACAGTTTCCTGGAAGTTTATTCCAAATTAGTGGAGCATAAGAACTAAAAGCTGCTTCTCCGTGTTTGGTTCTGGTTCTGAGTATGCAGAGTAGATTTGAGCCAGAAGACCTGAGAGGTCTGGCTGGTTGATACACTGACAGCAAGTCTGTAATGCTTTTTGACATCCCCTTTTTCACTTCTGACTGGTGGAGCACTTCTCCACGGAGAACTTCACTTTAATTGGAGCAATTTAATCAATCATGTTCAAGATTTTAGAATGAAAGTTGTCTACCAGCTCATCTACAGTATTACAGGGTAAATTGGAGGTAGAAGAGTAAATCCGGTTAAAGGTTTCAGTACCACCGTCCTTAGAGATACATTTTCTTATAATGTCTCTTTGGCTAACTGAGTCAGGGGACCATCAGTTACAGACACCTTGGAAATGTTTAGACCCTTAGTGATGATCGAGTCCAAAATATGTCCCTGTTTGTGCATTTGGTGTTTAACATGTTGAGTCAAACCAAAATTTGTAAAAGTGTCACATAGATCTATTGCACGTCTGTCTTCAGGATTGTCCATGTGAATGTTGAAGTCTTCCACAATAATAAACAGTTATAATCAAAAACATATCACAGCTAAAAACTCATTAAAATCACTGAACAATTTTGTTGTGGACTTAGGAGGCCTGTAAATATTCAAGAACATAGTTGGGACGGGGCTTTTTACCTTGAGAGCCATATTAATTCAAAAGAATGAAATTTGCCCAGAAATGCGTGAATCTTTAAACAAAGTTGCCACCCCTCCACCTTCTCTTTGCTGTCTGCTCTCACAAAGAAAATTGTAGTTCGGAGGCGTCGCCTCTATCAGAATGGGTGCTTCATTAAATTCATGTAACCATGTTTCTGTTAAAAACATAACATCAAGATTATGGTCAGTTATGAAGTCAATGATTAAAAATGATTTTCCTGACAGAGATCTAATGTTCAAAAAAGCCAGTTTATATGATTTAGTTGCTAATATTAACTCTGTCTTATCCTTTTAACTTTGTTCTTTCTTCGTATAAGCACAGAAATTTTACAACTATCTCCCATCAGGGGCCCAAATTCTTGCTGGAAATGATCATTTATGATAGTTACCACTGGGGCCCAGACTGTATAACAGAGAAGTGATTGATAGTTCCTGATTTGTATGAGATAGATTAGGAGGTGGTGGGGCTTTTTGAAGATGTTGCTTTAGTAGCAGGGCCTGGGCTGAGAAGATGTCAGAGTCATTGGAATCCCAATCTTAAAAACGTGTTTTATGTTGTCAGTGAAATCCAGTAAAGCAAAGACCAGGCTCAGTGGAAAGAGGGCAGAGTTCTGTGCGGTCTGGGACGGGCTCTGGGGTGAGAAGGGTTTTGGGGGATCCACTTCTCCTTTGGAATTTGACGGGGAGACCTTTTGTGATGAACTCTGTCTCTCAGCCAACTGCTCTATCTCTGCTGGAGCTGTTGGTGGCAGCTTTATCAATGTTATTGACACTCCATGTTCTCTGCTGAAGGTCGATGCTGCTGGCAGATTATTTATTGAAAAGAAAAGATTAGATGCGAGATGTCTGTCTCCCGTTTGTCGGGGTCTGGGTTGTGTGTATATTGTGCTTGCAGCATTTCTTCAGTTTTTTCAGATGGTTCTGGAGTTTTCAGGTGCGCTGGGTGACAGGTGCGACTTATCTGCTGATTGCATGCAGGAGTACTTAAGCAGGATGCTGCCAGCACTTCGACACCAGAGTGTTTTGCCTTCAGTGGTAACAAGCTCAGCCACCTCTAATCTATGCTTCGTTCTTTGCTCCAAGTAACTTTGTTTATGCTCCTTCGCAGGCAGAAACCTAAATCTTGGATTTACCTCGCTGAACACAGACTTCGGTCCCAGAAGTTCTGGGCAATCAAGATTATCTACGTTTTGAGGACTTTGTTTCCTAACCCCTGACTTTCACCTGAACTCAGATCAAGCTGGCAGCTTCCTGCTTCCTCTGTCTTCTGGACCAAGGCATAAGTGTACCCTGTTCAACCTCCAACGCAAGTATCTGCACATTGAATTTACTCCTGGTCTCACCAAGCTCACTCAAACAGCACCAGAGAAATCATCTGAACAAACCCTGCTTCGTAAACCTGAACCCCGAATCCCTAATAATTGTAGGGGATTTTTGCTCCAGTGTACCCTGGTTTTCAACCGTTCTCCACGTTCCTTTCCCCATGATGATGTTAAGATTTCGTATATTATTGGTTTGTTGACAGGCAATGCTTTACAGTGGGTTGAGGCCCGGTTCTCAGATTGCAGAGATTTTGGTTGTACTTTTGAAGAGCTTGTCAAGGAGTTTAAGCAGACGTTTTCTCCTGTTGTAGACAAAACTAGTACTGGTCGACAGTTGAGGGCCTTAAAGCAACGTAATAGACCTCTTACCGAGGTTTTCATCGAATTTCGTACTTTGGCTGGTGCCTCTGGTTGGAATAATGAAGCATTAAAGACTACCTTTTTTTCACACTCTAGATGATTCCTTAAAGGATGAGTTAGCCCTGATTGATGAAGATAGATGAAGCTATTACATTAACTACTAGAGTTGACAATAGAATAAGAGAGAGAAGAAGATCCAGAGCTGAAAGGTCTGTTTACAAATCACAGTTAATAACTAGTTTTCTACCCAATGTTAAGATTCCACCTCAGCAATCTGCACCTGACCCTGAGCCCATGCTGGTGGGACGCACCCGTCTGACTTTTGAAGAGAGACAGAGACGCACAGTTAGTCTACGTCCTTGCATTGATAATAGGGGTTTAAATCAAATCACTGTTAAGAATAAGTACCCACTTCCTCTCATTACCTCTGCCTTTGAACCTGTTCATGGTGCTACTATATTTTCCAAGTTAGATCTCAGATATTCTGACAGTTGTCTTTACTCATAGTTTTAAGGCAGCTTTTGTTTCTAAGTTAAGAGTTATGAAATCTATTGTAGTGATCAAGTGAACATCAACAACATTGCCTGTAGAAAGACAATTGAATTTTCATGGATTCAAATCTTTCTTTACTAATTAATTTTAAACAGTACTTGTTAGGACATTTAAGGGGATTAGGCTCCACCGATAATAAGAATTATACAGGTCCTTCTCAAAATATTAGCATATTGTGATAAAGTTCATTATTTTCTATAATGTAATGATGAAAATTTAACATTCATATATTTTAGATTCATTGCACACTAACTGAAATATTTCAGGTCTTTTATTGTCTTAATACGGATGATTTTGGGATATAGCTCATGAAAACCCAAAATTCCTATCTCACAAAATTAGCATATTTCATCCGACCAATAAAAGAAAAGTGTTTTTAATACAAAAAACGTCAACCTTCAAATAATCATGTACAGTTATGCACTCAATACTTGGTCGGGAATACTTTTGCAGAAATGACTGCTTCAATGCGGCGTGGCATGGAGGCAATCAGCCTGTGGCACTGCTGAGGTCTTATGGAGGCCCAGGATGCTTCGATAGCAGCCTTTAGCTCATCCAGAGTGTTGGGTCTTGAGTCTCTCAACGTTCTCTTCACAATATCCCACAGATTCTCTATGGGGTTCATTCAGGAGAGTTAGCAGGCCAATTGAGCACAGTGATACCATGGTCAGTAAACCATTTACCAGTGGTTTTGGCACTGTGAGCAGGTGCCAGGTTGTGCTGAAAAATGAAATCTTCATCTCCAAAAAGCTTTTCAGCAGATGGAAGCATGAAGTGCTCCAAAATCTCCTGATAGCTAGCTGCATTGACCCTGCCCTTGACAAAACACAGTGGATCATCACCAGCAGCTGACATGGCACCCCAGACCATCACTGACTGTGGGTACTTGACACTGGATTTCTGGCATTTTGGCATTTCCTTCTCCCCAGTCTTCCTCCAGACTCTGGCACCTTGATTTCCGAATGACATGCAGAATTTGCTTTCATCCGGAAAAAGGACTTTGGACCACTGAGCAACAGTCCAGTGCTGCTTCTCTGTAGCCCAGGTCAGGCGCTTCTGCCGCTGTTTCTGGTTCAAAAGTGGCTTGACCTGGGGAATGTGGCACCTGTAGCCCATTTCCTGCACACGCCTGTGCACGGTGGCTCTGGATGTTTCTACTCAAGACTCAGTCCACTGCTTCCGCAGGTTCCCCAAGGTCTGGAATCAGCCCTTCTCCACAATCTTCCTCAGGGTCCGGTCACCTCTTCTCGTTGTGCAGCGTTTTCTGCCACACTTTTTCCTTCCCACAGACTTCCCACTGAGGTGCCTTGATACAGCACTCTGGGAACAGCCTATTCGTTCACAAATTTCTTTCTGTGTCTTACCCTCTTGCTTGAGGGTGTCAATAGTGGCCTTCTGGACAGCAGTCAGGTCGGCAGTCTTACCCATGATTGGGGTCTTGAGTGATGAACCGGGCTGGGAGTTTTAAAGGCCTCAGGAATCTTTTGCAGGTGTTTAGAGTTAACTCGTTGATTCAGATGATTAGGTTCATAGCTCGTTTAGAGACCCTTTTAATAATATGCTAATTTTGTGAGATAGGAATTTTGGGTTTTCATGAGCTGTATGCCAAAATCATCAAGACAATAAAAGACCTGAAATATTTCAGTTTGTGTGCAATGAATCTAAACTATATGAATGTTAAATTTTCATCATGACATTATGGAAAATAATGAACTTCATCACAATATGCTAATATTTTGAGAAGGATCTGTACACATCCATACAACTCACGCTGATGGGTCTTTGTTAGCCTTTGGGCTGATGTCTGCAATCCCACTCCCTTATAACATTTGCTCCAGACACATACTTATCTATGTTGAACTGTGTAATTGCTGCATTGTTTTTTTTTTCTATTGTTTTATTCCTCATTATCCCTTTTGTTCTTTGTTATCATCATCCATTTGTTGATTGGTTTATCAGTTTGTTTTATTATCCTTATCCTTTGCTTGGTAGTTCAGTTGAATATTGCTAGTGTATTTAGAGATCCTTGGCTCACGCATTTTGACTGTAAAGATGAACTATTGTGTTGTTGTGATTATGAATATGAATATATTATTTAATATTTAATATTAATACTCGGTCTGTTAAGGGTTGTCCTGTGAGTACCAGCCCAATAATGAGGTGGTATTAGGACAAAATTGAAAGGGATGAGCCAAGCTCTGGCATTATTGAACAGCAAAATTCTCTGCACACACAGAATGAATTCACACAATTTCATCATGACATTATGGAAAATAATGAACTTTATCACAATTTGCTAATATTTTGAGAAGGACCTGTATTTTTCTAAAAATCACAGACCATAGTAAAATACAGTGGTGGCAGCATCATAATTTGGTGTCGCTTTTTTCAGAGGGAACAAGGTTTGTGTCAAGGTGAATGAAAGTACAAACAGTTCCTGTTACCTGTTAGTATGAGCCCACACCTTCAGGCATGTATGGAAAATCTGAATTTTAAGAGGGATTTTGAGTTACCACAGTGACCACAAGTAAACAATGCCTTGCAAAAGTATTTTTACCCCTTGGGATTTCATTTGATGAACAAACACAGTTGCGTACAGAAGTCACTCAATTAGATACAGTTAGTTGAAGCTAGTATAAAAATAGTTTTTCTGTAAATTACTCAGAGGTTTGTGAGAGAACATTAATGAACAAACAGCATCATGAAGACCAAGACCAGCAGATGGTCAGGGATCAAGTTAAGGAGATGTTTAGGGGGGGTTAGGTTATAAAACAATATCCCAAGCAATGGACATTTCGTAGAGCTTTGATCAATTTGTAATCTGAAAGAGAGTATGGCAAATCCACAAACATACCAAGAAATGATCTTCAGCCTAAACAGACAAGTTGTCAAGGACAGCATTAGTTAGAGAAGTAGCCAAAAGGCCAATAGTCAAATCTGGAGGGGCTGCAAAATCCACAAAAAAACTGGTGGTAGCAGCATCATGCTGTAGGGATGCTTTTCTTCAGCAGGGACAGGGAAGCCGGTCAGAGTTGATAGAAAGATGGATGAAGCTGAATAAGGGAAGACCCATTAAAGGCAACAAAACACTTGAAACTGAGGTGGAGCTTCCCCTTCCAGCAGGACAATGACCCTGATCATACAACCAGATGTTGTGATTATAAATATGAATATATTATTTAATATTAATACTTTAATATTTTATTAAATAATAATTCGGCCTATTAAGGGTTGTGCTGCGAATACCAGCCCAATAAGGCGGTGGCATTAGGACAAAATTGAAAGGAATGAGCCAAGCTCATTTGTAAACTACCAAGTAAAATGAAAGAATAAGGAAGACTATTGGGCTATGTACAATATAAACAAGTGAATCAAAGATGGCTGAAAACCATGACCAAAACAGTGATACGACATTACCATTCAATGTTATTTATGTTTGAGAACCGAGGATTATCTTGAGGAGTTTGGAAATGAGGGTAACTTAGTCTTGGAACTAATTGAGGTAATAATTGGTACCTTCAAGAGACCAATCTCACTGCAACATCAGAAAAAATGTTATTTTGATAAAATAATATATGATCTGGATGAATGACTTTAGCTGGCTTTGTCTAGTACTATAATATTTGAGGAAATATTATTAAGGAAATGTTAAAATAATATTTAAGGAAATATTATTTTGAATGAGGACCAACAACCTTTCTGGGTATTTACCCAGAAAGGTGGGTCACGTTTAGTAAAATAATATTTTGGGAAATATTCCTAGACCGGAAACTAAGAACCTTTCTGGGTTGTGGAGGAGCAAGTGTTCTAGGCCATTAGCAGTTGGAGCCGTTAGCAGTTGGGGCTAACAAAAGAAGCTTATAGCTGGTTACCAGAATCAGACACATACCTTTAAAATACCACTAATAAAATGGTTGAAATGCATAAGTGTGGACGGTGCGTTCTGGCCGATCTTCTGTGTTTAAAACCACCCTTTAAATAAAGTTTCTCTTAACTTTAAAAACAAAACACATAAACTGAGCACATGTGCTTAGCAGCTAATCTGCTAGCACTAAGATAGCAGAGTTTCTCAACACAAACATAAACCAAACGTCATGAAAGGAACATTGTTTAGATTATTTAATTCTAAACTAATCTTCTCTGCCCAAACACCACCTCTTACATGGACCGTGCTGAAGAGAAGTTGTCCTGGGCGTTGAGGAAACATCCATGTGTGACTGCTCCCTAAGGGTTAGCTTGCAGCTAACCTCTGTAAGTGTTGGGTGAGGCGGCCGAACTGCACATTACTGCTGTGGCCACAGTGCTGTGGTCAAGCTGTTCTTCCTTCAGGCCGGGAAAACCGCTACCTGTGCGGTGGAGGTCTGCTTGTGGGAACGCAGGGTTTTTATTCAAACAGTGATGTCACGGGAAGTCTGCTCTTACTCCTCCTGTTCTTGGGCTGATAAGTTTTATTTATTTTGAACATTCCAGAAAAGATTAAACTGGACTTTAAATGTTGTAATCCATGGCTGAACCCAACACAGAGCTACAGCAGAATGGTTTAGATTCATGTGTTGAGTCCTGATCCATATCCTACTGAATATCTGTGACCAGACTTGAAAATTGCTTTTTGCAGACGCTCTCCAACCAGACTAAATTAACATGGGCTATTTTTCCAAAATAGCCCATGGACCAAAAAATTACTCTATATGTGGAAAGCACATAGACCAAAACCTTAATACTTTCCACTTGTAATTGCAGTGAAAGTTGGTCCTACAAACCTCAGTTTGGCTGAATACAAATAAATGTTAAAATGGCCTGCATTTGTCAGGGTTTTTGCCAGCGCCCACAACGCTGAAAGCTGTCACCGCTATGCTAAAATTAAGCCCTTAGACTGACATCTGGTCTCCCTCTGTGTGGTTTTCAAATCACTGAGTCTGTTTTTTGCTTCCTTTCACCCTTTGACCGCTAACAGTAAGGTTTTCTAAAATCATGTCAGCTTCGAAGGGTGGGTATAAACAGCGTCATCTTATGACGCCCCCCTGCCACTCTCAAAAGCATTCCTGGTGAGAACCCTGTTTGTATAGCACTTTATCAAGTCCCCAGAGACCCCAAACACTACAATTAGTCATTTAAATAACTGTAACATGTTAACAGGGCTCTGTAGACGTTTTTTAATCCACTGTATTTGGAGTTCTGTTTGGTTAAACCAAGCATATGAGACACACTTAAAATACCTGATTTGACATGGTAAACTACATAACAGTTGACATGTTTAATGAATAAATACCTTCTTTTTTTTGACATTTAAAACTGTCATAATGTTGGTGTAACAACTCTGAGTATAGGCAGCAATCACGGAGGCACAACAGCAGTTTAACAGTTTTATTGAAGCACAACAAGATTAAGACAGAACATGGACTGGATCTGCCGGAGGGATTTGGGTAGGCACTGAGGAGGAGAGGAGAGATGTTATTTTTTGTTCTGATAAAGGTATAGTAGATTGTGCAGGACAGGGGTGAGATTTGCTTATTGTAGTTGGTGGATGATGGCTTCTTGGAGGAGGTAAGTTTTACCACAGAGGCTGAGTTTGATCGGAGTGGCATTGAGGTTCTCAGTACTGAATCTCTGTGTGTGATCCTCTGAGTGGCTCCACTTCAGCAGGGCGAGCGCTAGTAAAAAACACCTGCTAAGCTGCACCTGCCAGTCACACCCTATAGGAAGAGAGAACCACAGCCCAGCACACAGCCTATGTGGGTATGACAAAAACACTAAATGTAATCCTACACAGGCATCTGTATTGCCACAGCCGAACAAACCACAGATGAACAGCTACTCTTCTGCTCCAGGCTGATTTTTTGCACAGAAATAATGAAAATCAAATGAATGGTTCCATGATTGTGTTTATGTAGTAATAATATAACTGTAATAAGATCTTTGCATATCAGATCATATTTGAAAAACAGGTACCTCAGGGAACACAGAACCGTTCCTCAAAAAGAGATCAGACAACAGTGGTTGTGGCCTTTATTGAAGTAAAGTTATGGAGAGTTCACTTATCTTTGGCAAATTCATATTTCTCTTATGGTTCTCTCACTCTTCTCTGATTGTATTGTCAACAATAAGCACCTGCGTACAAAAGAACTATGCACTTATCTGGGACCTCCGTGGTTATGATGTTTTATCAGTCAAATATTTTTAGTAAAGTCTTTTAGAATCATTTTCTTTTTATGACAAATAAATATTGTAACTCTTTAGCTAATATAACTTTATTATTTAGCTTGAAAGTGATTACCTGTCAGTAATAAGGTTTTTTCTTATAATGCAAAAACGTTTAGTAAATAAAAATGTTTCATTGATGAGTAATGTATCATTTGGCCATCATGTCTGCAACAGAGAAGAGACTGAAGTGCATCCAGTTCAATACTTTAATTTATATCCAGCATTTTTGGAATCCGTTTAAAATAAACCATGCAATTGGGATGCTTTAGTAGAGTTAATTAAGACTGCTTTTAATGTCTCTGTGTGTTTTCATTTTAGTATGTATTAATTAAACAGTAAGGACCACATTAAAGCCAGTCAGTTTATACTTAATTCTGTCGTTAAAGGTTTAAAGCAGAAGTACATTCTATGGTGCTGTTAAAATGGTAACAATCAGGCTAATTGACAGCAAAATATAAAGAAATAGAAAGAAAAAAAAACTACATAACTTTTGTAAATGTCTGTGTATGTTTAATAATGTGATCTTTATGTATAGGTATATGTATATTGTGAGCCACAAGTTACCTTAGTCACAAAGAGGATAACACTCTAAAAGACAATATAAACATTGTATTCCACTGAAAAAGACCTAAAGCATTGGGGTAATACTATGAACCTATTGAGGGGAATTACATAACTACGTTTTTTTTAATTATTTTGTTTTTTATATGAATGTTTTGCCTGCTTACTATATTCTATCAGTTCAGTATGGCGTTATTTTTTTCTGGCTGTGTTTGGCACATTTAGATGAAAGAACAATTAAAAATGTTGTATTTAAAAGTTAAAGCTGCTTGGAAATCTGGACATCTACCAAAAGTATTTATATCCTCTCAACCTTTCCACATTTGGTTCCCTTACAGTCACAACCAAACAATTTCATTGGAATTTATGAGACCAAAAATAAACAAACAGCATCACAAAGACCAAGAAGAAATGTTTTAAGCTTACAAAGATCTTAGGACAGCCAACATGAAACAGAGAAGAACACCAGACTGACCTACCTACATCAGGCAGTCTATTCGTATTCTTAAATCAAAGCAAATTTGAAAAAGAATGAACAAATACTTCAACCAACATGAACTGGAGGACAAGAAAAAACAGTGGCAAAGAACCACCCATCCATCCATCCATGCATCCATCTGTTCGTTTGTCCGTCTGTCCATCTGTCCATTCAGTAAACCCAGACATCGCTCCACCCAGCGACCCTCTCCAGCTTATTCTGTGGGCATCCCAAGGTGTTCCCAAGCCAGAAGAGATATTCGGCCTTTGGCTGAAATTTCAGGATGAACCTAATGTGACCTTCTCTAAACCTTTGACTGCAAATGTCCAACTATTCAATGTTTCAGTACTTTTTGCACAACTTGCTGCTTACCAACAAAGACCATGGCAAAATTTACAATAGGTGTTTGATCCATGAATTGGCCAATAAATGTCCTGGTTCAATTGAAACTGATATTGAAACAGTGCTCCTCATCATGCTGTTTACATTTTGACATCAAGAGACCAAGACAACACCTAGCAATGGATCAACAGCCCCCTGCCATCACAGAGTGTCATCAGCAGGTTGCAACATAGATACAGGGACACTGGATGAGTCAAAGAAAGTAAAGTAACATACACTGCTCAATAAAATAAAGGGAACAAATAAATAACACATCCTAGATCTGAATGAATGAAATATTCTCATTGAACACTTTGTTCTGTACAAAGTTGAATGTGCTGACAATTCAATTCAATTCAATTAAATTCAAAAATACTTTATTAATCCCAAAGGGAAATTAAATAAAACACAACAAAATCACACAAAAATCATCAATGGAAATCAGACCTGGACTAAAGCATCCGACAACTCCTGGACAGTCTGTGGTGCAACGTGACATTGGTGGATGGAGCGAGACTCTGTCACGTCTGTCACATGTGATCAGTGTGAACCTGCTTTCATCTGTGAAGAGCACAGGGCGCCAGTTGCGAATTTGCCGATCCTGGTGTACTCTGGCAAATGCCAAGCGTCTTGCACGGTATTGGGCTGTGTTGCTCCTCCTGTTCCTCCTTGCACAAAGGCGGAGGTAGCGGTCCTGCTGCAGGGTTGTTGCCCTCCTACGGCCTCCTCCACGCCTCCTGGTGTACTGGCCTGTCTCCTGGTAGCGCCTCCAGGCTCTGGACACTATGCTGACAGACACAACAAACCTTCTTGCCACAGCTCGCATTGATGTGCCATCCTGGATGAGCTGCACTACCTGAGCCAGTTGTGTGTGTTGCAGAGTCCATCTCATGCTACCACGAGTGTGAAAACACCACCAACATTCAAAAGTGACCAAAACATCAGCCAGAAAGCATAGATACTGAGAAGTGGTCTGTGGTCCCCACCTGCAGAACCACTCCTTTATTGAGTGTGTCTTGCTAATCGCCAAAGATTTCCCCCTGTTGTCTATTCCGTTTGCACAACAGCATGTGAAATTGATTGTCACTCAGTGTTGCTTCCTAAGTGGACAGTTTGATTTCACAGAAGTTTGATTTACTTGGAGTTATATTGTGTTGTTTAAGTGTTCCTTTTCCTTCCCATAGAAAGTACTCCTAGATCAGTGCTTCTGTATTCTTTGTGTGTCTCTGCTCTGTTCTCTCAAACCCGCAGTCGGTCGTGGCAGATGGCCGCTCACACTGAGCCTGGTTCTGCTGAAGGTTTCTTCCTGTTAAGAGGGAGTTTTTCCTCTCCATTGTCCCTACATTTGTGCTCATTATGAGGGACTGCTGCAAAGTCAACGCCAGTGACTGTCCACTGACGCTACATGCTCATCCAGGAGGAGTGAATGCTACAAATCTCTGACTTGATGCAAACTGAATCTGACTGCACTGTTCAATGGTTAGGATTAATTGGAATGTATGTACCTGACTTTTGTGAAGTGCCTTGAGACAACATGTGTTGTGAATTGGCGCTATATAAATAAACTGAATTGAAACTGAATTGAAGTGAATATATATATATATATATATATATATATATATATATATATATATATATATATATACAGTACAGACCAAAGGTTTGGACACACCTTCAAAGAGTTGTCTTTATTTTCATGACTATGACTATTGTAGCAAGACTAGTGAAAGATTGGTTTGATGAGCATGAAAGTGAAGTTGAACATCTCCCATGGCCTGCACAGTCACCAGATCTAAATATTATTGAGCCACTTTGGGGTGTTTTGGAGGAGCGAGTCAGGAAACGTTTTCCTCCGCCAGTATCACGTAGTGACCTGGCCACTATCCTGCAAGAAGAATGGCTTAAAATCCCTCTGACCACTGTGCAGGACTTGTATATGTCATTCCCAAGACAAATTGACGCTATTTTGGCCGCAAATGGAGGCCCTACACCATACTAATAAATTATTGTGGTCTAAAACCAGGTGTTTCAGTTTCATTGTCCAACCCCTGTATATATATAGTTAGTCAGTCAATCATTTTCTACCGCTTATTCCATAGTGGGTCGCAGGGGAGCTGGTGCCTATCTCCAGCAATCTATGGGCGAGAGGCAGGATACACCCTGGACAGGTTATTTTCCTGACTATGAATATTGTAGCTTCACACTGAAGGCATCAAAACTATGAATTAACACATGTGGAATTATATACTGAACAAAAAAGTTTGAAACAACTGAAAATATGTCTTATTTTCTAGGTTCTTCAAAGTAGCCACCTTTTGCTTTGATTACTACTCCGCACTCTTGGCATTCTGTTGATGAGCTTCAAGAGGTAGTCACCTGAAATGGTTTTCCAACAGTCTTGAAGGAGTTCCCAGAGATGCTTAGCACTTGTTGGCCCTTTTGCCTTCACTCTGCGGTCCAGCTCACCCCAAACCATCTCGATTGGGTTCAGGTCCGGGGACTGTGAAGGCCAGGTCATCTGGCGCAGCACCCCATCACTCTCCTTCTTGGTCAAATAGCCCTTACACAGCCTGGAGGTGTGTTTGGGGTCATTGTCCTGTTGAAAAATAAATCATGGTCCAACTAAACGCAAACTGGAAGGAATAGCATGCCGCTGCTACATGCTGTGGTAGCCATGCTGGTTCAGTATGCCTTCAATTTTGAATAAATCCCCAACAGTGTCACCAGCAAAGCACCCCCACACTATCACACCTCCTCCTCCTTGCTTTACGGTTGGAACCAGGCATGTAGAGTCCATCCATTCACCTCTTCTGCGCTGCACAAAGAAACGGTGGTTGGAACCAAAGATCTCAAACCTGGACTCATCAGGTTTAATGTCCATTCCTTGTGTTCTTTAGCCCAAACAAGTCTCTTCTGCTTGTTGCCTGTCCTCAGCAGTGGTTTCCTAGCAGCTATTTTACCATGAAGGCCTGATTCACACAGTCTCCTCTTAACAGTTGTTCTAGAGATGTGTCTGCTGCTAGAACTCTATGTGGCATTGACCTGTTCTCTAATCTGAGCTGCTGTTTCTGAGGCTGGTGACTCGGATGAACTTATCGTCCGCAGCAGAGGTGACTCTTGGTCTTCCTTCTCTGGGGCGGTCCTCATGTGAGCCAGTTTCTTTGTGATGCTTGATGGTTTTTGCGACTGCACTTGGGGCCACTTTCAAAGTTTCCCAATTGTTCGGACTGACTGACCTTCATTTCTTAAAGTAACGATTGCCACTCGTTTTTCTTTACTTAGCTGCTTTTTTCTTGCCGTAATACAAATTCTATTCAGTAGGACTATCAGTTGTGTACTGTATCCACCTCCTGCACAACACAACTGATGTTCCCAACCCCATTTATAAGGCTTGAAATCCCACTTATTAAACTTGACAGGGCACACCTGTGAAGTGAAAACCATTTCAGGTGACTACCTCTTGAAGCTGATCAACAGAATGCCAAGAGTGTGCGGAGCAGTAATCAAAGCAAAAGGTGGCTACTTTGAAGAACCTAGAATATAAGACATATTTTCAGTTGTTTCAAACTTTTTTGTTTAGTATATAATTCCACGTGTGTTAATTCATAGTTTGATGCCTTCAGTGTGAAGCCACAATATTCATAGTCATGAAAATAAAGAAAACTCTTTGAATGAGAAGGTGTGTCCAAACTTTTGGTCTGTACTGTATATATATATATACAGTACTGTGAAAAAGTTTTGGTTAGGTGTGCAAAAATGTTGTAAACAAGGAATGCTTTCGGAAATATATATGAAGATTGTTTATTTTTTAACAATATGTAAAATGCTAAGTGAGTGAACTCAAACATACAGCCAAAGTCATTAAGAACTATCTTCAGCGTAAAGAAGAACAAGACTTACTGGAAGTGATGGTATGACCCCCACAGAGCCCTGATCTCAACATCATGGAATGTGTCTGGAATTACATGAAGAGACAGAAGGATGTGAGAAAGCTTACATCAACAGGTGGTTACAGGTTCTTCTCAAAATATTAGCATATTGTGATGAAGTTCATTATTTTTCATAATGTCATGATGAAAATTTAACATTCATATATTTTAGATTCATTGCACACTAACTGAAATATTTCAGGTCTTTTATTGTCTTGATGATTTTGGCATACAGCTCATGAAAATCCAAAATTCCTATCTCACAAAATTAGCATATCATTAAAAGGGTCTCTAAACGAGCTATGAACCTAATCATCTGAATCAACGAGTTAACTCTAAACACCTGCAAAAGATTTCTGAGGCCATTAAAACTCCCAGCCTGGTTCATCACTCAAAACCCCAATCATGGATAAGACTGCCGACCTGACTGCTGTCCAGAAGGCCACTATTGACACCCTCAAGCAAGAGGGTAAGACACAGAAAGAAATTTCTGAACGAATAGGGTGTTCCCAGAGTGCTGTATCAAGGCACCTCAGTGGGAAGTCTGTGGGAAGGAAAAAGTGTGGCAGAAAACGCTGCACAGCGAGAAGAGGTGACCGGACCCTGAGGAAGATTGTGGAGAAGGGCCGATTCCAGACCTTGGGGGACCTGCGGAAGCAGTGGACTGAGTCTGGAGTAGAAACATCCAGAGCCACCGTGCACAGGCGTGTGCAGGAAATGGGCTACAGGTGCCGCATTCCCCAGGTCGAGCCACTTTTGAACCAGAAACAGCGGCAGAAGCGCATGACCTGGGCTACAGAGAAGCAGCACTGCACTGTTGCTCAGTGGTCCAAAGTACTTTTTTTGGATGAAAGCAAATTCTGCATGTCATTCGGAAATCAATGTGCCAGAGTCTGGAGGAAGACTGGGGAGAAGGAAATGCCAGAAGTCCAGTGTCAAGTACCCACAGTCAGTGATGGTCTGGGGTGCCGTGTCAGCTGCTGGTGTTGGTCCACTGTGTTTTATCAAGAGCAGGGTCAATGCAGCTAGCTATCAGAAGATTTTGGAGCACTTCATGCTTCCATCTGCTGAAAAGCTTTATGGAGATGAAGATTTCATTTTTCAGCACGACCTGGCACCTGCTCACAGTGCCAAAACCACAGGTAAATGGTTTACTGACCATGGTATCACTGTGCTCAATTGGCCTGCCAACTCTCCTGACCTGAACCCCATAGAGAATCTGTTGGATATTGTGAAGAGAATGTTGAGAGACTCAAGACCCAACATTCTGGATGAGCTAAAGGCCGCTATCGAAGCATCCTGGGCCTCCATAAGACCTCAGCAGTGCCATAGGCTGATTGCCTCCATGCCACGCCGCATTGAAGCAGTCATTTCTGCAAAAGCATTCCCGGCCAAGTATTGAGTGCATAACTGTACATGATTATTTGAAGGTTGACGTTTTTTGTATTCAAAACACTTTTCTTTTATTGGTCGGATGAAATATGCTAATTTTGTGAGATAGAAATTTTGGGTTTTCATTAGCTATATGCCAAAATCATCCGTATTAAGACAATAAAAGACCTGAAATATTTCAGTTAGTGTGCAATGAATCTAAAACATATGAATGTTAAATTTTCATCATGACATTATGGAAAATAATGAACTTAATCACAATATGCTAATATTTTGAGAAGGACCTGTAGTTCTCCAAGATGTTTGGAACAACCTACCAGCCGTGTTCCTTTAAAACTGTGCGCAAGTGTATCTAGAAGAATTCATGGTGTTTAGAAGGCAAAGGGTGGTCACACCAAATATTGATTTGATTTGGATTTCTCTTTTGTTCATTCAATGCATTTTGTTTATTGATAAATGATTAACACTTTTTTTTTTGAAAGCATTCTTTGTTTACAGCATTTTTCACACTTGCCTAAAACCTTTGCTGTATATATTTATACTGTATATACAGTGGGGAGTATTTGATACACTGCTGATTTTGCAGGTTTCCCACTTACAAAGCATGTAGAAATCTCTAATTTGTGTGATTTTTAACTAAATAGTTTGCATTTTATTGCATGAAATAAGTATTTGATCACCTAACAACCAGTAAGAATCCCAGGTCTCACAGACCTGTTAGTTCTTCTTTAAGAACACGTCCTGTTCTCTACTCATTACCTGTAATAACTGCACCTGTTTGAACTTGTTATCTGTATAAAAGACACTTGTCCACACACTCAATCAGACAAACCCCAACCTCTCCACATCAGCCAAGACCAGAGAGCTGTGTAAGGACATCAGGAATAGAATAGTAGGCTGGGATGGGCTACAGGAAAATAGCCAAGCAGCTTGATGAGAAGGCAACAAATGTTGGCCCAATTATAAGAAAATGGAAGACGTTTAAGATGACGGTCTATCTCCTTCGGTCCGGGGCTCCATGCAACATCTCACGTCATGGGGCATCAATGATCATGAGGAAGGTAAGGGATCAATGACCTGAAGAGTGCTGGGACCACAGTCTCAAAGAAGACCATTTGTAACACACTATGCCACCATGGATTAAAATCCTGCAGCGCACACAAGGTCCCCCTTCTCAAGCCAGCACATGTCCAGGCCCATCTGAAGTTTCCCAATGACCATCTGGATGAACCAGAGGAGGAATGGGAGAAGGTGATTTGGTCTGATGAAACAAAAATAGAGCTTTTAGGTCTAAACTGCACTTGACGTGTTTGGAGGAAGAAGGAGGATGAGTACAACTCCAAGAACACCATCTCAAGGTCCTGGAGTGGCCCAGCCAGTCTCCAGACCTGAGCCCAATCAAAAACCTTTGGAAGGAGCTGAAAGTCTGTATTGCCCAGCAACAGCCCTGAAACCTGAAGGATCTGGAGAAGATTTGTATAAAGAAGTGGTCCAAAATCCCTGCTGCAGTGTCTGCAAACCTCGTCAAGAACTACAGGAAACATTTGATATCTGTACTGGCAAACAAAGGTTTTTGTACCAAATATTAAGTTTTGTTTTTCTGATGTATCAAATACTTATGTCATGCAATAAAATGTAAATTAATTAAAAATAACACAATGTGATTTTCTGGATTTTGTTTTACAGTCTGTAACTCACAGTTGAAGTACTTATGATAAAAATTAAAGACTTCTACATGCTATGCAAGTGGGAAAACCTGCAAAATTGGCAGTGTTTCAAATACTTGTTCTCCCCACTGTATGTATATATAAACAATCAGTCATATATATTTCCGAAAGCATTCCTTGTTTACAACATGTTTGCACACCTAACCAAAACTTTTTCACAGTACTGCATGTATATATATATATATATAGACTATAAAGCAAAGGTATTTATGATGTAGCAATCAAAGAATTGTGATATAACTCAAAATATAATTTGTATTTCTTGTATTCTTTTAAAAAGCCCTCAGTTTGTCATGTGCACTTCACACACCACACACTAAAAGACACAGTGATGGAAGCCCACTAAAACTGGGCTTCAATCATTGTGTCTGTATTGAGGGAGAATAAAAATTTTCTCTTCCTAGCCCAGATTGAGCTTGACCTATTTTGCAAAGAAGAATGGGCCACATGTTTGGTTGCCATTAGATAAATGGAAACGGGTGCATTTCTAAAACAGAACCTGGTTATTGTGTGTTCCTGAAAGAGGCCTAAAAAGCAGGTGACCTCAAAGCCTATCTGTGCCTCGATTTACTCTGTGCAGACATAGCGGGATGACTCAAACTGCTGCCACTCTGGTAATGTGTTGTTTTTTTTTAGACTTCAGAGATTTTTCTGCATAGTATGATAGAATGAGAGTGCATGGATAAACATGCATTAAAGGCTTCTAAGTGCCTAAATAAAAACATGCGATCTGACCTCTACAAAAGGTGAAAGCTTTTATACCAATGTTGAATAACCGCACAGAGGAAGGACATAACAGTTCCATTTTTGTAATTGTTTTTTCTCTTTCTACACCCTCATTGTTCCTGTGAGGCAGTGTTACTGCTTTCCTGCCTATAACCTGATTATCTTTTGCAGCTGTCTGGGCAATGCTGCTTATAATCCAGCACCAGTTTTTGACTTGTCTTGTTATGTTAGAATTTACTGTAAAGTGAATGTTTCGGGAACAAAATCAAATTTGGAACAAGTGGAAAAAAAACACAAACAAAACAATAAAAAACAACCAATCTGAAAGAGCTTGAACTAATTTGCAAGAGAGAATGGGCAAATTATTCACTCTATGGTTTTGTTTCTACCAGCTTTGCACATCTAGACTGTCTGCTGTAATTGCAGGTAAAAGTGATGCTAAAAGGTATTGACTCAGAAGGGGCTGAATACAAATGCACACCACATCAATAAACATAATGTGTAACATTCTTGACTCATTGTTACGTACTGTGACAGACTGACTTTGTGTTGGTCTATTAGATATAATCCCAATTAAATACTTTAAGGTTTGTGGTAGTAATGTGACAAGTTGTGAAAACTAAAGGGTTAGGTACTGTAAATAAGCTTGAGTTAACCAGGTTCTAAAATCTATTTAAATCCAACCTTGAAACAATGTATTTAACATAAATGAAGCCAAAATGTAAGTAAATGAAAGTACATAAAACCATATAACCACAGATGCAAACATATAAAACCCTAGAATTTAATGGGGTTGTAAGTTCTTTTGAACCATAAATAACTTTGTTAAAACAACAGAATTTGGCTCAAAGTCCCTCTTAAATCAACTTAAAACAGAACATTTAAGATTCATGAAAATAATCCAGGTCATGAAGGGAGGCCTTCTAAATGAGCAAATGATTAAACATGTAGAATTTTATTCATGTAAAAACAAACATGCAAGTATTACTATTCTGATAAAAATGCATTATACTCGTACTCGTACTCGTCGTCTTCCGCTTTATCCGGGACCGGGTCACGAGGACAGCAGACTCAGCAGAGACGCCCAGACGTCCCTCTCCCCAGACACCTCTTCCAGCTCCTCCGGGGGGAGCCCAAGGCGTTCCCAAGCCAGCCGAGAGACATAGTCCCTCCAGCGTGTCCTGGGCCGTTCCCTGGGCCTCCTCCTGGAGGGACGTGCCTGGAACACCTCCCGAGGAAGGCGTCCAGGAGGCATCCAGTATAGATGCTCCTCTCGATGTGGAGAAGCAGCGGCTCTACTCCGAGCCCCTCCCAGATGGCCGATGCATTATAGACAAACTTAATTTTTTTATCCATGTGGACAAAACCTAACTACAGACAAGCAGCATTTGAGAAACTGTCATAAAATAGTGCATAAGGCAAAGTAGTGTTTTAAAACATACATGGGTAAAAAATATAAACCAATGACTAATAAAACAGACAATAACTGGTGTACTAAATTAAAATTTTGATATGTTTATACTTTACACAAAATTCTAAACATTTTATGGACCTTTTAAAGACTTCAGCTTATACTGTACTTCTTAATCTAATAACACACTGCACAATTACATCACCTTGGAAAACAACAGAAACAACAGAGCTGGCAGGAAACTAATTAACTTGATGCACAACCAACTTCTTTAGATGCTAAGTGGTTAATGTATGTGAATGCATGGTTGGTAGATTTTTATTTCCCTTCCATTCCACCTAGTAAGTCATCACAGACAGTATGAAGAAAATGCTAATGTAAACACTTCACATATACAAGTCAGTTGCAGACTGGGATGGATGAGGATTTTCCCTAATATGCCAGTAACCTTGACATAATTAATAACTAAATTCAGGGCTTATATTAAGACACAGAATTAGTGGACAAACATTAGTGTAGTTACGAAGTTTAAGCTTAAAATAATCTTGTTGCTGTCATAGAAAAGAAGAAAATCAGACTCAGAATGGTGTGTGTAGAATGAAGCACGAGTCGTCCTGGTTTCTTGGGGTGATTTACATTAAACTTTTAAAATGAAACATTGGAAATGTCATTGACACTATAACTTTCTCATGATTTACTGCACCAAACCCCTAATGGGAGCTGTGACTTCAGAGTGATAAGGTTTAATTGCACAAATTACTCACTAGCAGAACCATGTTTCTAAAGATCGGTGGCTTCCCAGCCTTACCACATGGACAAAAGAGACAGCATAAGAATATAATCTCCTCTTGATCTGCTCCACAGGGTTACACAGGTGCTTCAGTAGTGCAGCTTTTCAGGCATCCAGGTCAAAGTGACCCAAGATGCCAAACAGACTTTCTCTCTTGGTTCTCTTAGTTGGCATTATCAGCTGTAGGCTATTTATTTCCATGACAACCTTGTGAAATAGCTGGTCATGTTTTGCTCTATGGACAGCTAAAGTACCCTGGCAGAAGTTTAAGCACTTCAAAAATTATTGTTCTTGTAATCAAGTACACTACCTTTTGTTGGATATTTCACATACCAAGTGAACCTATTATGCCATTCACAAAACGAGCAATCGATCTTCTCTGGCCTGCATGTGGATTTTTTCAGTCTGAGCTTGTAACAGCAGACAGAGAGATAGCAAATTGTCAAAAAAGCATAGCAACAGATGGCAGATAACAACTGAGATGGTTTCGGTCCCCGAGCTTCAGCGGAGTCAATCCAAGAGACAGTCAGGCCCTTTTGTCTCTGAATACAAACTAAAATTCACCCTGTTAGGGAAAGATACGATAAGATATACTTTATTAATCTCTCAGTGGAGAAATAATATTGTTACAGCAGCTCTTAGAAACAAACAAGTAGGGCTCAGATATATGTGGTAAATGTGCTAAAACAAGTAATAATAAACTAAAATAAAACATTTTATAAAAATAACTTATGTACGACAAATAGTGGAAGTGATTTTAGAAGTGACAAGCAAACTTTATGTTATTGTGGTACAGATAAATTAGTGCAGCATATGGGCAGACCTCTTACCATGGTGCTAAAACAAGGGCATGACACTCTTAAAGCTAGGGGAAATTTTAGGGCTGTGTCCAAATTTCTCTTTAAGTTGTGTCACAAACTTTAAGATCAGACAAAGATGCCTGAGAATGAAAATTGAATTTTTCAGATTATAATCTCATTTATTAAGGGAAAAAAAGTGTCTAAAAATATGACGTTTTTTGAGCCATTCAGAGGCAGACCTTCTGATGTGCTTTGTATCATTACCACTGGATAACTTAGTTATGTTTGAGCATAAGGTCAATGTTATGATGCTTCGGTTTTAGTTTGTGGTTTTCATTTAGCCTCGTTTTCATTATTATTTCTGTTATTCCTGTTCTATTCCCCATGTATTGTGGTTTGTTCTCCTTGGGTTGGTGTTTTGTTTATCTCTGCTCAGCTCTTGTGTTAATTATTCTCCCTCTCCCTGAGCCTCCAGTCTATATTCCCCTTAGCTGTTTCTCATTCTCACCTGATTGCTCACACATGCTTGCCATGCCTTTCTCCTCACTCTCCTCTGTATATAAGTTCTTTGGTTTTCATTATTTACTGCTGGTTTTTTCCGTTGCACTACAGTCCTGGGGTGGATCCGAGATGAACAAAAAGCTGAGTACCGGGAGCTGGTGGACCGCTTTGTGGCATGGTGTAGAAACAATTATCTCATCTTGAACATGAATAAAACAAAGGAGATGAAGGAGATGTGAAGCCATCTACAAGAAGGCACAGAGCAGACTGTACTTCTTGAGGAAGCTTATGTCCCCAAGTGTTTGCAGCAAGATGCTGCATATCTTCTATGAGTCTGTTGTGGAGAGTGTGATCTCTTCTGCCGTCATCTGCTGGGGAAGCAGCATCAGAGGCAGGGAATTAAAAAAGCTCATAAGCTGATAAAAAAGGCTGGCTCTGTTCTGGGGACTCCTCTGGAACCTCTGGAGATCATTGTGCAAAGAAGGATTCTTCATAAAATGAAGAACATTATGGAGAACCCTGAGCATCCTCTTTATGAGACTGTCCTACAACAGTGTCTTCAGTCAGAGGTTTCATCAGATCTGCTGTAAGACGAAGCGCTACAGGAGATCCTTCCTGCCCACATCCATCAGCATCTACAACGGCTCTTTGAAGAAACCTTCGTAATATGAGCTACAACAACATTTATTTTCCCTTTGAGATTAATGAAGTATTTTTTAATTGAATTGAATTGAATTGTTCCAATGTTTGTCTTCTCTGTTCTATGCCTTATTCTCCTTGTGTTCCACCAACTATGATCTCCTTTTTATTTACTATTAAAGAACTCTGCTGACAATTCATCCCTCTGCTTTGGTCCTGCCTTAATCACTACCATGACAGTCACAAACTTATGTCCCTACATTCCCCTTGATAATGTTTTCTTTAAGATTTTATGGTACTAGTTGCCTTCATTAGTATTGCTATTAATATCAGTATTAATTAGTAGCTTGACAGGAAAAAGACAGAAAGAGAGAGGAAAGACTGGAAATATGGAGTAAATGGCCCTGGGTCAGGAATCGAAGCAAGAGGATATACCCTCCCAATATGGTGTATCTGCTTTACCACTGAGTCACATAGCACTTGTGAATTTTAATGGCTTAATAACATTTTCCACATCCTGAAAAGGCATAGCAGCTCCAGGCTCTACCACCACCATGTTTGACTGGATACATTGAAAGTTCCACTTATCACTTGACAGGACACAGAATACTTTGCCAGCAGTTTTACTGCTCATAGAAATATGTTTTCCAAATGTATGAAAGGCTTTTGTGTTATATTTTTGTCAGCAAGGGTTTTTGCATTGAAAATAATTGCATCATGGAAGCCATTTTGCCTAGTCTCTGTTATTATAAAATCATTAACAGTGACCTTAACTGAGGCAAGTTTGGTCAGCAATGCTTTAAAGTTGGTCTTAGTTCTTTCCTCACCTCATGGATGGATTGTGGAGGCGCTCTTGTGGTACATTTGGTAGTACGGCCACTCCTGGGGAGGTTTACCATTGTTTTATGTTTTCTCCGATAGATGAAAATGAATTTTTTTCTCAACAGTTCTTCCGTTTTTGTCAGGCAGTGATCAGGTCTGAGTGTGGCAAGTGAAACTGAACACCAACAAAACATGATCATTCACAGTTAATTCATATTTTAAAAAGAGAGGCAATTTTATTTTCATATAGAGCTAGAATGGTATGTTTAGGTTTTTTCCTTAATAAATGAATTCATCATTTGAAAACTGCATGGTATCATCAATGTAATCCAAAATAAATTGTAATCAAATGCAGTTGCCTGATAATCCAAAACATTTAAGTGTAATAAAAACATTAAAAGCAATGTTTAAGCAGGCAACATATGTTTTCACAGCACTGTACAGAATCTTTTTCAATCTTTAAGGCAAGGCAAGGCATCCAACCTAGTCTTTAATGAATATTAGTATTATTTAATTACAATCCCAATGCCAGAAGGAGAAGTAAACGGTCTGCCTCGGCTTTATTGAAAAATGCTATGGTAACTCTTTATGAAGCAAACACAACTGCAGCTAAATGCAAAGAAATTAATGAAAAGACCTGGGGTGGCGATTTTTAAATTCCACAATATTTCTTGTGAAAGCCAAATCTGCCTCAAGAAGATATATCTAGTTGCAGTCTGCATCTGACTTTTGTCTTCTGAAGGATGTGTTATAATAAGTCCTGAATATGAATATGTATGCTTCAAGGTTGACATCCCGAATCTATGCTTCAGTCTCTTTTTTTAAAGTAAGAAAAAAGCAGTTCTTGAGTTGTTGCACTGTAATATTGACCAAGTTGATTAATATTGATTGCTCATTGGGCTGGCTGATAACACTGGCTTACATCAATATTGAAGAAGCCCAGAGCAATTTAAATTGTTTATCTGGCAGTATTTTGGGTATTTGGTATAAAGAAGAAATGATGACAGAGGGACAGAAAAGACAGAAACAGTTTCCAGTGTTTAACTTTTTTACAATATTTTACTTTTTTGTGACATTAATTTAGGGTTTTTCTTATCTGTAAGCCATAATTAGCAAAATTACAAGGAAAAAGGCTTGAAATATTTCACTATGTGTAATGAAGTTGTATAATAAGTTTCACTTCATGAAATTAGTGACAAAAAATATCAATATCACTATATTCTAATTTTCTGAGATGTACTTGTATATTGCCAAAAGAAAAACTGTAAGAAGTCATTCAAAATGTATCGTAGCTTTTATTATTCTTGCCATAGATTCCCCGAAGAATAAAAATTTCGGTCCATATTGCCCATCCCTAATGCTGAACACTGCATCCCACATGAGCTTCAGTTTTGGAAATTCTCTGTCCCAATAACCCATCACAGTTTAAACTCACAAACATTGTCTAACCCATCGTGTTTAAGGGTCAAACATGTTTTCTTGCTGGCTGCAATATCCCACCCACTTGGTTATCCAGCCATCTGTTGAAATTTAATGGATTGTGCTCTAATTGAGTGTGAAATGCCTTTTCTGTAGGAGGATGAGACTGACAAACAGCAGCGAAATACATTAGGGTTTTAAATAATAATACATTACCAAAGTAGCATAAATTTGGTGGTTTGTTCATCAATTAAACAAGTACAAAACCATAGAGAACATTAGTTCAAGTTATTAATGTACAATACAAAAATACTTAATTAATGTCAGAAAATAAATGCTGAAGTAACTGAAAGTATCACATTTCTTTTTTATTTCTTTAAAACATTCATGACCAAAATCCAAGAAGGTAAATTTGTCCTAAAGAACAAACTGAGACATCTCATAACTGACTCAGAGCGGTTTAAATGTTAATTTTGTTTTAAAAAGTTTCCCAGTGGCTAATAGACAGTGAGATGTAGGAAAAAACAAAGAAGGAAGTGACTTCACAGTGGTTTCCTGAAATTACTAGTTTAAGTGGGATTGTTTGGTGGGTAATTTGTGGGAATGGTTTTAATGTCGCACTGAAAACTAAAGGTGTATCATTTATATTTTGTTCACAACCATAATCAAGTAAATCGTTGTTGAAGATTAAGGATTTTGAATAAACTTAAGTAAACTTCAGTCAAAGGGTGGATAATTTCTGAAGCTTGCTTTAGCCCACCTCAGAGCTTTGTCTTGGAATAATCCAATCATGTAGGAGATTTTTGAATCATCATTAAAGAAAGTTTGAGCCAAGTGACTGAATACCAGAGAAATCCTACGCAGCTGTTATGTTTCTTAGATGCTTCCTGACCCACATGTAGAGTCACACTCAGAGGCAAATTAAAATTAAATTAAGTAAGATTAATTTACAAAGAGTAATAAGATGGAAAGGTACAAAGGGAAACTTCTGTAGCGTCTGGGGAAACATGAGTATGATTAATGAGGCAGATATGCTGAGAAAAAGTTTTAATATCTGCAATAAAGGAGAATGGCTCACTGTTCATTATCAAAGGGTGTTTTTGAGGAGAGGTGGAGGTCCTGGTGATGACCTGACAAGGTGGATTGTTTGTGTTAAGACAAGTTCCAAGATGAGTTCCTGTATGAGTGCATCGGGTTGAGAGTTTGTGGTTTGGGTAGAGGGAGTTGGAGAGTGGGCAGTCACCTTAGGGCTGAAGAATTGGGAGCTGCAGTGTAAGACAGAGGGCTGGCTTCTGGAGTGATCTGTCTTGAAGAGGCTTGACGAGGTAGGACAACAACCCCAACTTCCAGCAGGACAACAACCCCAACTAGAAAAATTTGCATTTCCTGCAAAAATGCAGTGTGAATGCTATAAGCTGAATTTTTTAGCTAAAAGCTTGCAGAAACAAGCTGAAATTGACTGCAGAAAATCTACTAAAATGTAAAGAATTAGAAGAAAACATAAATGCTAAATTCCTCTTGAAAGCTTTCACAAAGTGGCTAAGGTTGACAGCATAATATCAGCTGAAATCTGATAAATTAGTAGAAATAGCAGAAACAGGAAAGAAAAACTGTCTGATCTGTTTAAGTAGGAAGACTATCAGGTACAAAAGACCATAACAAGGTTGAGTTACCTCAAAACTACTTGAAATAGTTGTTGAAATACAAGAACTGACAAAAACATTAAAAAAGCAGGAAAGAGCTGCCCATAGATTAGCTGAAAAACCATAGACTAAAGCAAAAATATGGACTAAGAAGTTGACGTCAGTGCTAAAATATATAAAAAATGGCAGAAAATTCAGAAAAAGAATGAACTAACAACACACGCCGAAGAAACACAAAAAAAAACAGGAAATTGCTTGAAAAGGCAAATGACGTCTTCAGCTAAGAGAGAAGAGAGGAGAAAGAGAAGCTAAAATGCTAACATCAGCATTTTGGCTATCACTAGCATGAAGGCTGATATTAATTTACCCCATCTACTATGCAAACAGCAATGTATAACCTAAAATTTGCTAAAATGCTAATACTTACTACAGCCTATATTCAAAAGTCTATGAAATTGCCCTTTAAAATTATTCACTCTTGTTCAGATGTTGGAACAGCAGTAGAAGCTGTTTAAGTAGCTGACATTGAATGGTCGCTGCTTTGATGCTCCACTGGGACCTATGGAGATGGTCTTATCATCATAAGTCACAAAGTAGTGGTTTCATTCTGGTTCTGATAGTGATTGGACCTGGTTCTGATGGGCGTTTGTTCCTGATTCTGATAGAGAGTTCCTCCTGGATCTAGTGAAGATTTGTACCTGATTCTGATAGTTTGGACTTGTTTCTGATGGATGCTTGTACATGGTTCTGATGTAGATTTGATCAAGGTTCTTATAGAGATTTTTGCCAAGTTCTGGTGGAGTTGGGACCTTGCTTTGATTAAGATTTCTTCCTGGTTATGATGAAGATTTGTACAAGGTTCTGATGGATGTTTCTTCCTGGTTCCGATAGGTTTGACCTGGTTCTGATAGACATTGGACCTGGTTCTTATAGAGGTTTATTCCTGTTTCTGTGATACAGGCTTGTACCTAGTTCTGATACTGGTTTGTACCTGGTTTTGATGGAGATTATTTCCTGGTTCTGGTGGAGAGTCCCTAACTGGTTCTGATGGAGATTTCCTCTTGGTTTTGATGGAGTTTGGGTACGGTTCTGATGGAGAGTTTCTCCAGGCTCTAATGGATTTTGGAACTGGTTCTGATAGAGGTTTCTTTCTGGTTCTGATTGAGTTTGGACCTGGTTCTGATAGTAGGTGACTAACTGTTCCTGATGGAGAATTCCTCCAGGTTCTGATAGAGTTTGGGTCTGGTTCTGATGGAGATTTGTTCCTGGTTCTGATGGAGTTTGGGTCTGGTTCTTATGGAGGGTTCCTAACTGGTTCTGATGAAGAATTCCTCCTGGTTCTGATGGAGTTTGGGTCTGGTTCTGAAGAATGTTGAACCTGGTTCTGATAGAAGGTACCTCCAGATTCTGAAGGTGATTTGGACCTGGCTCTGGTGAAGATTTCTTCCTGGTTCTGATAGGTTTGACATGGTTCTGATAGACTTTGGAACTTGTTCAGATGGAGGTTTGTACATTGTACTGATAAAGATTTGTACCAGGTTCTGACAGAGATTTATTTCTGGTTCTAATGGACGTTTTTTTCCCGGTTCTGATAGAGTTTCCATCTGATTCTGATGGATTTTGGACGAGGTTCTGATGGAGTTTGGGTCTGGTTCTGATAGAGATTTGTTCCAGGTTCTGATGGATATTGGACAAGGTTCTGATAGAGGATCTCCCTGGTTCTGGCAGATTTTGGACCTGGTTCTGATGGAAGGTTTGTAACTGGTTCTGATGGAGATTTCCTCTTGGTTCTGATGGAGTTTGTGTCTGGTTCTGATAGAGACTTGTTCCAGGTTTTCATGTGCTAACAGCCTATATGCAAAAGTCTATGAAATTGCCTTTTAAATTTAATCACTGTTGTCTAGCTGTTAGAACAGCAGTACATGCTTTTTAAGTAGTCGACACAAAATGGCCTCTATGTAGTTGCCTCGTATGAAGATGGTCAAAGGGTAAGGGGTCAGGTCACGTTTAGGCCATAGAAATAAATGAAAATGCATGGAAGTCAATGCAAACTCCTCACAAAGACAGTAAAAGAGGGATGTGTGTGTGTGTGTGTGTGTGTGTGTGTGTGTGTGTGTCACGGCTCTTGTGTGTGAGTAGGAGACAGGGAGAGAAGAAAGGCAGAGTCTCATACAGACATTTACAGTGGAAGATACACAGAGCTATAAATAGAACAGTGAGGAGTGAATCAGCCAATCAGCAAAGAGTGTCAGTGTAACTTGACACCTGCAGCATTTCTAATACAGCACCTCACTATCGTCTCCCCGTGGCCTGGGCTTTTAACATGGAGGTGCATGCTCCCGAACTACCGCCCATAACTCGGAAACCGTAAGGGCTATCGACGTCATTCTTGGACGGTTTTTCTCAAAACGAACAGGGGAATGAGAATGTTAACACGTTTTTCTTGAAAATATAATAATAAAGGCACAACACTAGGTGAAAAGAAAGGGAAAAATGTAGAAAAACACAAAAATGCCTGAACATACTCTAATAACTCGGAAACTACAAGGGCTATTGATTTGATTCATGCACCGTATGAATCAGCAGGCCTTGCTGAACAATCATGGAGCTTCTCAGGTTTCTACAAAAATCTGTCTGGGAGGTGTGACCCTGTGAATAAGTGGATCATTTTGAACATTTTTAACCCGAGTGAAGGTGAACCTTTCACTCTCAAACAAAGCTACTTCACGAGAAAACGATAAAAGGAATCAAAAAAATATTTGGACCGGTTTAGATGGAACCATATTCATGTGTTACAGTGGCCCACCCACACTGTGACAGGGTTTGACAGTGATGTTCATAGACGTCCAGAAACACATTTTTATTTACAATGTAACACCAAGCCTATGGAGGATCCAAATTCTGCTGTGCCTACGGAACAGAATTCTCAAAATGAACTTGACAGAACAAATGTTTAAATCTACATTACTTTTGTGTCTCTATGGGAACCTGCTTTGTACGTTCAGAAGGTAAAGGTACTTGTTTGTACATGCAAAATATTTACATGCAGGAATAATCCTCACTACCACACTGTGCTTCGCAGATGTAGCTAAGGTATGAGTGTTGGGGTAACAGCCTGGAGCATATAGATAAAACCCAACAAAACAAATGTGGCAAATGATGTATGTAATACCTACTCCAAAGTCATTCCAAAGTTGGAATGTTAAATGTTTGCCGATACTGAACAGCAATAGCTATCAAAAAGCGATACATATAGAGGTGATGCTCTGAGCATTTTTCAAATTTTCCCCTCAAACCAAGTCATTTGAAGATAAGCTCACACATGTTAAAACAAATTTATTTCTGTTCAAAATCTAACAATATAAACTAGTTCGCATTCACAGTTCATATCTATATGTGTATAAATGTGTGTACTTTAGTGTTGGAATAATTGAAAATAGATTTATCTTATATATTTTCCTCTTCTTTGACTTGACTATTTGATCTTTATAACCTTTCATGATGTATGTGTGAGTATTAGTTTGTCTGCAGGCAAGGATCAAAGGTGGAGCTGGGAAAGGAAGCAGTCACAGATGAGGGTGTCATAAAGAGGGTGGCTGATTGTGCTGAACAGACAACACACTGATCTTAAGATAGGGGGAGACTGTGGAAGTGTGTTGTTACAAGATAATGGTGTTTATGACCTGTTTACAATGCAGCTGTTTTTCCCATCCTTAGAGAGCAACATTCATGGTAAATAGGGAACCCCTAAAGATAATAAAAAGCGAGGAGCGGACAGATGGTTTTCAGAGCAGTAGGAGATTTGTAACTGAAAGCACATCTCTGTCCGTTCTCCTCGCAGCGAGAGAAATAACTAATTCTTTGTCTTTCTCTTCTTTTTGTGATGTTATAAGTATTTAGGTTGTTTAAACCTGACATTTAGCGAGTGCGATTGGGTGAATTTGTCTCTAGTGTAAAGCGCTTTGAGTGTTGGTATGACTGGAAAGGCGCTATATAAGTTTAGTCCATTTACCATAGAATTTGCAACCGGGTGCTGCAAAGTTTAACAGTTGTTAGCACTGTTGCCTTGCAACAAGGTAATTCTGGGTTTCAAATTCTGGGATCTTCCAGCATGCATGGAGTTTGTTCTCTTTGTGCATACATGGGTTCTGTCCGGTTACTTTCTAAAAAACATGGCTGCTAGGTTTGGAAAAGTGGGTATAGACAATGGATGGATTAGCTACCTGGTTTTTGTCAGCTTGTGTCAGAGTCTGGGAGTTCTGGAGTGTACAGTGCCTTGCGAAAGTATTCGGCCCCCTTGAACTTTTCAACCTCTTGCCACATTTCAGGCTTCAAACATAAAGATATAAAATCCAAATTTTTTGTGAAGAATCAACAACAAGTGAGACACAGTTGTGAAGTGGAAGGAAATTTATTGGATGTGTCAAACGTTTTTAACAAATAAAAAATTGAAAAGTGGGGCGTGCAATATTATTCGGCCCCCTTGCGTTAATACTTTGTAGCACCACCCTTTGCTACAATTACAGCTGTAAGCCGCTTGGGGTATGTCTCTATCAGTTTTGCACATTGAGAGACTGAAATTCTTGCCCATTCTTCCTTGCAAAACAGCTCGAGCTCAGTGAGGTTGGATGGAGAGCGTTCGTGAACAGCAGTCTTGAGCTCTTTCCAGATTCTTGAGTGGATTCAGGTCTGGACTTTGACTTGGCCATTCCAACACCTGGATACGTTTATTTGTGAACCATTCCATTGTAGATTTGGCTTTATGTTTTGGATCATTGTCTTGTTGGAAGATAAATCTCCGTCCAAGTCTCAAATCTCTTGCAGACTCCAGCAGGTTTTCTTCCAGAATGGTCCTGTATTTGGCCCCATCCATCTTCGCATCAATTTTGACCATCTTCCCTGTCCCTGCTGATGAAAAGCAGGCCCAAACCATGATGCTGCCACCACCATGTTTGACAGTGGGGATGGTGTGTTCAGGGTGATGAGCTGTGTTGCTTTTACGCCAAACATATCGTTTTGCATTGTGGCCAAACAGTTCGATTTTGGTTTCATCTGACCAGAGCACCTTCTTCCACATGTTTGGTGTGTCTCCCAGGTGGCTTGTGGCAAACTTTAAAAAAGACTTTTTATGGATATCTTTGAGAAATGGCTTTCTTCTTGCCACTCTTCCATAAAGGCCAGATTTGTGCAGTGTACGACTGATTGTTGTCCTATGGACAGACTCTCCCACCTCAGCTGTAGATCTCTGCAGTTCATCCAGAGTGATCATGGGCCTCTTGGCTGCATCTCTGATCAGTCATCTCCTTGTTCGAGATGAAAGTTTAGAGGGACGGCCGGGTCTTGGTAGATTTGCAGTGGTCTGATCCTCCTTCCATTTCAATATGATTGCTTGCACAGTGCTCCTTGGGATGTTTAAAGCTTGGGAAATCTTTTTGTATCCAAATCCGGCTTTAAACTTCTCCACAACAGTATTTCAGACCTGCCTGGTGTGTTCCTTGGTCTTCATGATGCTCTATGCGCTTTGAACAGAACCCTGAGACTATCACAGAGCAGGTGCATTTATACGGAGACTTGATTACACACAAGTGGATTCAATTTATCATCATCAATCATTTGGGACAACATTGGATCATTCAGAGATCCTCACTGAACTTCTGGAGTGAGTTTGCTGCACTGAAAGTAAAGGGGCCGAATAATATTGCACGCCCCACTTTTCAGTTTTTTATTTGTTAAAAAAGTTTGACACATCCAATACATTTCATTTCACTTCACGATTGTTGTTGATTCTTCACAAAAAATTTGAATTTTATATCTTTATGTTTGAAGCCTGAAATGTGGCAAGAGATTGAAAAGTTCAAAGGGGCCGAATACTTTCACAAGGCACTGTATGTGTTAACCAGTTCCACCCCTAGGTGCTGCTGGAGCCATGGTGAACCGGAGGGTGACAAGTGTAGCTCGTCTCTCATCAGCCGGTGTGCTATAAAAGGGGGGACTGCCAGTTCATCTGCGGCTGAGTGTTTTGTCACCTGCGGTATTTCTTCCTAGTCTCATTCTGAACCTTGCTTATGTTAAACAAAGAATCTTCTTGCTAAGCCTCCTGCTAAACTACCTTGCTGTTCACTTAGGTGCAGTCTCCAGTTCTCGCTCGTTCCTGGAACAAGGAACCACAGACCCCGCCTTGGAACGTGTCTTCTCTGGACTAATTACCAGGCTGGCAGTCTGAAACGAACTGGCACATGGCTCCCATTCACGAAACCCTGTCCACCCTCCACCGGAGTTCCATCACCTGAGCTCCGAGCAGCCCGAACACCTCCAGGCTTGACATGCCCTCTCCCTGGCGGACATCCTGCTCCTAATCAGTAAACTCACGTTCCCACCCAGTATTAATCTACTCGAGAGTCAAATTACTCACCACCATTCCCTCCGTACAGCTGCCCGACACCTGGTCCAGAGTCCTTCACCTGATTTGCTACAATGTTTGATAAACTGATGAAACTGTTCTCTGTCTCTGAGTGTCCTCTGTATGTCGGTCAAGTCGGCGGTTAAAATCATGACAGCTTGTTTACCATTATTAATTTCTCTCCTGGTATCTGTGCTTACATAAACTGTAGCTTAATTAATATTCTCAATAAAACTGCTCCTTTTCACATATTTTCCTACTTCAACTGTTGAGGAGAAAAAGTCAGAAGTGATGGTAGAGAGTTGGCTCTTTAACTGAAGCCACCTTTAAATAACTAATTTGCTGGTGTTCCTCATTGATTAAAATCCAGATTCTTTTAAAAAATATGTCAGCTGACAAATTCAGTGATAACATCTGCACTGTTATTTTTGTTATGCCTCCTTGTATGATAGTCTGAGAGAACTTAGAAATGAGAATTTAGAAAGCTTATTGTTCTCACCATCTGCACTGCAACGCCTCAGCTGCTCTTACTCCCTGTGTGGAAGCCAGGCTGCAGACAATCAACAGCAGAAATGAAGTGCAAACAGGGCACTTCAGATTAAGTATGCGTTAACTATTAAGTATAGTTAGCGCATAAGCTATCTGTTTATATAGTTATATTTGAAGCAAGAAAGATGCATGCATTGTCAATAACAGGTAACATGAGACAGATTTTTCATGTAACCCCTTATGAAATAAAAATGTTTTGTAATGTATTAATATAATGCAATATATTACATAATACATTTCCATATATGGGAAACAAGTGCTTGTATGTTTCTATATACTACAATGTATGCATGAACCATGTATTGCTATATATTAATAAAATATATATCATAATGGAGATAATGCTAAACTTTTTCATGCAATAGTTTTATTGAAATGGTAATTCACTCCATTATTACGAGTTAATATGAACAGTCATGTCACCAGATTTTTGCAAATACGCATCTTATGAATAAAAATATTATATTAATCTATTGCAAAATAAAGTTGTTTTTTTAAAGTAAGCTTGGCAACATGGTGGAAAGAAAATATTCTACATTTATACCATCCTTTATGCAACAAAAATATATTTCAATATATATATTTTGTGTCAATATATGAAAGTGATTCACGGATATTCCTGTCTTTTTCAATATATTACAATATATTGAATAATACCTAAGAAAGTGCCGCTTTTCAAAAATGTATGGCGATATATTTGGTTCTATCAAACCAGGTATTTTAGGGTATAAGGAACAAGATGTTTTAAAGTCTTACCACAGATTCTCAATCAGAGTTTGATCTAGACAAGAGTCTTTCTTTAAGCTGAACCACCACATTAAAGCTCTGCCTGTATGTTTATGGTTGTCCTGCTGGAAAGGGAATTTCTGCCCCAGTCCATTACAGCACTGTAACAGATAATCATCCAAACTTCAGAGCATAATCCTCCCACCACCATGTTTCACTCTGGGATTAGGTGTTCTTGGTGTAGTGAAAGGCCAGTTTACCACCACACCTATTTTGCATGTAGGCCAAAAAGTTGTGTTTTTTATTCTCAACTGACCAGAGCTCCTTCTACTTCCACATTTACTGTGTTTCCTATATGGCTTGCAGTGAAATGTAAATTGATCTCCTTCAGTGCTTTGCTTTAAACAATGTCTTTACTTTGGTCACTCTTCTCTAAAGGCCAGATTTGTGGGGTTAGAGTACATGACTAATAATTATCAAATTAGCAGATTCTCACCAGAAAGCATCAAAAGCTGTTGAGCTCTTTGAGAAACCTGAGTTAACTATCCAGCTGAATTACTTTCTAAACTCTGAAAGATAGACTGAAATCGTTTCATATATTAATTTGTGTTAAAACTGAATGTTGAAAAGGGGCTAATGAGCCCTGGTTATCCATAAAAATCAGGGGGTATTTTGGTAAATGTAGGCATTACGTTGAAGATTATTTTTGTCTACTGTTTTTGAGTTGGCATTTTTTGTGAAAAGCTCCATTGTGGAAGCAATGCGCTAAAGCAGGCCAACCGCACAGACGTTAGAGTTGCTTTACCATAGTTAAAAGACGGAGAAAATAATCCATCTACTTCTTTTTATTATTTGTTAGCTGTTTTTGTATTAAATTAGCTTATTTTATGACTTGACATGAAAACCAGGCTTTTTCCATCTTCTGGGAGGTGCTGCTACATAACGTGAGCAACAGTCTGCATGGTTTTCCTCACATGCATCCACACAAGTGTGCTCTCTCTGCTGATGGAGCAGATGACAAACATTGAGGAGCTCCTAATTCATCATGCAGGCAACAGGTTGGGTCTCTCTCCTTGTAGCTGCAGGGGCAGCAGACCCCTGCAACAGACCCCTGTCACAGGATAGTCGATGTCAACCTTCACCCATGGAGTTCCTCCTTGAGAGCACCAAACCCCCTTCACTGAACAGGATGACATCCATTTAATGTTTGGTCAAAACAATTAGAATATGTGATATTAGGAAAGCTGAAGCATTTCAGCCGAATTCTGCTGATACATTGTTAATTTTGTGTTGTATGTCCTTTTTATTTTATATATTTTATATATTCATATTCAGAGGTTCCCATTTCAGTTTATTTATATTACACTTTATATTTTGGTCTAGCACAAAATCCCGATTAAATACAATAAGCTTTGTGGATGTAATGTGCAAAAATTGGACACATCCAAGGGGTATGAATATTCTTTTCAGAACTACAGAACTACAGTCACATTTAATAAATTAGAATACTATTGAAAAGTGTATTTATTTCGATAAGTCAATTATCTAAGTGAAACACATTATACAGATAAATTACACACACTGATGTTTCAAGCCTTTATTTCTGTTAATCTTTGATCATTTTCTGCTTCCAGCCCATGAGAACATGGCATCTCAGATCAGAATATTACATCAGACCAATAAAAAAACATTTTTATACCGAAATGTGGCTTGATGAAAAGTATGTTTAATACCTGCTTTAAGGATGTTATTTTCAAATGGTACTTTTAATCTGACAAACGAGACTCATCAGAATGCATATTCCAATGTATTGCTGATGAATGCATATCAGAATAATAAGGAATAAATAAAATATTAATAAAGTATCAATAATTTATTAAAATCTTAATCTTAATATTAATATTATTAATAATAATTATTATTATTATTATTATTATTATTAATATTAATAATATTAATATTATTATCATTATTACTGTCATTATTATTATTAATAAAATTATTAAGAATTAATAAAGTACTTTTGAATTGAATTGAATTTGAATGTAATCCAGTGTTCTCTATCTTTAGATCCAGTTCAGCCAGTGCTCATGCCCTAATCTGCTGCAATCAATCTTCATATCTCATCAGCTCCAGCAACAATCATCATCTTGTGTTATTGACACCTTAATAATCTGATTTTAGGTCCCTTCAATCCTACTGGTTGACAATATCCCAAGCATCCTCCTGTGTCACACCAACTTTCTCTGTATCCTCATACTCTACATTAACCATCTCTGTGATTTTTCTCAGACAGCTTCATATACAAGATTCTTTGGAAATAAATTTATAAGCACAATGCACATTAGGTTTCTGCACAAATACATGTACCATCAAATTTGACATTACACCAGAAATATAGTCTACAATCATTCAAATATTTGTAACTTGGTCTTGTGGCCAAATTCAAACTGAACAAGATCTGAGCACAGACACACAAATTGTAGTGATTTATTCAGTAAAATGGAATGTGTTTTTATTTAAATGAAGGTTTGAAAACATTGATGAAGTTGTAGCAAAAAGGTTTATTCAGGGGTTTGATTTTTGTGTGTTTCCAGAATGAGAATCAGGAGACTGATGACTGTTTTCAGCACATCCAGAGGGTTTAATTAAAAAAATTATCTTGACAGCAGAATGTAATGAGAGCTCTCTCCATATAAATTTCTTCTTGCATTGCTGCCACAGTGAGATAAATCACATTGACACAAGTTATATAAGATTTCATTAGTTTATAACTGAGTGTCTCATCAGCTGGAGTCACCGTCCCCTTTATTGCTGGTAATATTCTTGCAACCTTTGCTGTTAAACAGGTTTTCAGCACTACTTTCTGTTAAAGCTGCATTTAACTGCAGATCTATCTATTTTTCCTTCTTTCTCCAATTAGACTGCTTTTTAAACTGTAGGCCAGTGGGTGCATAATGCTTTGGTTAAAACAGATGCCAGACTGAAAGAAAGACACATTTGCCCTGGGTTATCCCTGCCACCTGCAGTGCTTTATGACAGCTCCAATAAGTTCTCAATGTTTTCCTCACCCTTGGTGAGGGACAGACTGCATCCAGGCATGCCAAGTCACTGGCCTGGGGCCCCTAAACAGTGCCAAATTAACCAAACAAGTAAGGCATTGTGCCTTCTTTGTATAAAACTGGATTTGGATTTGAACAAATCTGAAACTGAAAAACGTTTAAACATGCAATACCAGTCGAAGGTTTGGAATCAATTACTTTCTACATTGTAAATACAGGTCCTTCTCAAAATATTAGCATATTGTGATAAAGTTCATTATTTTCCATAATGTCATGATGAAAATTTAACATTCATATATTTTAGATTTATTGTACACTAACTGAAATATTTCAGGTCTTTTATTGTCTTAATACAGATGATTTTGGCATACAGCTCATGAAAACCCAAAATTCCTATCTCACAAAATTAGCATATCATTAAAAGGGTCTCTAAACGAGCTATGAACCTAATCATCTGAATCAACGAGTTAACTCTAAACACCTGCAAAAGATTCTTGAGGCCTTTAAAACTCCCAGCCTGGTTCATCACTCAAAACCCCAATCATGGGTAAGACTGCCGACATGACTGCTGTCCAGAAGGCCACTATTGACACCCTCAAGCAAAAGGGTAAGACACAGAAAGAAATTTCTGAACAAATAGGCTGTTCCCAGAGTGATGTATCAAGGCACCTCAGTGGGAAGTCGGTAGGAAGGAAAAAGTGTGGCAGAAAACGCTGCACAACGAGAAGAGGTGACCGGACCCTGAGGAAGATTGTGGAGAAGGGCCGATTCCAGACCTTGGGGGACCTGCGGAAGCAGTGGACTGAGTCTGGAGTAGAAACATCCAGAGCCACCGTGCACAGGCGTGTGCAGGAAATGGGCTACAGGTGCCACATTCCCCAGGTCAAGCCACTTTTGAACCAGAAACAGCGGCAGAAGCGCCTGACCTGGGCTACAGAGAAGCAGCACTGGACTGTTGCTCAGTGGTCCAAAGTCCTTTTTCCGGATGAAAGCAAATTCTGCATGTCATTCGGAAATCAAGGTGCCAGAGTCTGGAGGAAGACTGGGGAGAAGGAAGTGCCAAAATGCCAGAAATCCAGTGTCAAGTACCCACAGTCAGTGATGGTCTGGGGTGCCGTGTCAGCTGCTGGTGTTGGTCCACTGTGTTTTATCAAGGGCAGGGTCAATGCAGCTAGCTATCAGGAGATTTTGGAGCACTTCATGCTTCCATCTGCTGAAAAGCTTTATGGAGATGAAGATTTCATTTTTCAGCACGACCTGGCACCTGCTCACAGTGTCAAAACCACTGGTAAATGGTTTACTGACCATGGTATCACTGTGCTCAATTGGCCTGCCAACTCTCCTGACCTGAACCCCATAGAGAATCTGTGGGATATTGTGAAGAGAACGTTGAGAGACTCAAGACCCAACACTCTGGATGAGCTAAAGGCCGCTATCGAAACATACTGGGCCTCCATAAGACCTCAGCAGTGCCACAGGCTGATTGCCTCCATGCTACGCCGCATTGAAGCAGTCATTTCTGCCAAAGGATTCCCTACCAAGTATTGAGTGCATAACTGTACATGATTATTTGAAGGTTGAGGTTTTTTGTATTAAAAACACTTTTCTTTTATTGGTCGGATGAAATATGCTAATTTTGTGAGATAGACATTTTGGGTTTTCATGAGCTGTATGCCAAAATCATCCATATTAAGACAATAAAAGACCTGAAATATTTCAGTTAGTGTGCAATGAATCTAAATTATATGAATGTTAAATTTTCATCATGACATTATGGAAAATAATTAACTTTATCACAATATGCTAATATTTTGAGAAGGACCTGTATATAATGAAGACATCAAAACTATGAACCAAAATATATAGAATCATATAGAAAACAAAACATTGTGAAATCACTCAAAACATCTTTTATATTTTAGATTCTTCAAAATAGCCTGCCTTTGCTTTGATTATTGCTTTGCACACTCTTGGCGTTCTCCCAATCAGCTTTAGGAGGTAGTCACCTAAAATAGTTTTCCAATACTCTTGTATGAGTATTGAGATTGAGTTCCCAGAGGTACTAATATAATAAATACAATCATCAAATGAGAATGTGTGTAGAAAATGTTTGACTGGTGGTGAATACTCACAAAGGCAGTGCAATTTTAGAGAGTTGGGTATTTGTTTTTTCTCAGTCCTCTCTTAAGCTAATCTGTGTGGTTTGCAGTTCACCCCAGGTTAACTTTTGTTGCAGTACTTTGATGATAAAAAAGACACCCATCACCTTGCTAAAACATTTGGATTCTAAAATACATTAAGCCCCTCTTTCAAAATTTCTGTTTGTGCAACCTCAGGTAACATTTTTAGATCATCTTATTTCCTTTAAAGGCATGGCACTATCTCCAGAGCGTCTTTTTAAAAAAAATTCAAAACAGCATTCATTTAATAATTCTTGCAAGAATGGGAACAGTTACAGAACAAGACGTGTCCAGAAAGGTATTTTGCATCTGCTCTGCCAGACAAAGCAAAGCACAGACCTTTAAACAATCTTGTTTACAGAAGGTGACCTTCAAGAGTGACTTATCTGCACCTCTCTGACACACAAAATGAGCAACCAAGAACTAAGGCATCCGCTGTACAGGACAGAGCAAATGTTTTTATTGGTTAAAACCATGAATTAGGCCATCTGCTGTTCAGGATGGTATGAATGCTTTTATCATGTTATACAACGTCACAAAACGAGGCTAAAGTCAAGTTAAATCAGTAACTTCAAATTTTATCTGTGCAGTCAGTTCATCAAGATTATGACCCTTTGAAATGTTTTGTCGGAGTTTTTGAAGCAGCAGAGCTCGTCTAACAAATCGGTCTGGTTAGTAGGATAAAAAAAAATTACTGGTAGGATAATAAAATAAATTAGGCTAACATGGGCAGTTGGACTGGGACTTCTCCACTAACCGCTGCCTGATATTGGCCCGGCACTTTGGGATTTCCCTCTACCAGTTATCTGTTTGTGGTGTTTATGTAGGCATTAATTATAAATTGTTTGGCCACAGTTCTGTAAGAAAGATATTTGAATAGAATACCCCTTAATGATCAAACAGACCTCTTTAACTTTTCCTTGTACATAAAAAAATACACATTTCCCTAATATTGGCTTTTCATGTAAACCTAACTTAGGGGAGTGTAAATTCTTTATTATTTACCATTTTTATTTTTTTTTAAACTCCGGAGGAGTAGTGCTCAGAATTGTTGTCTGAGTGCCAAGAAAAAGCCCGGCAAATTTACTTTCACAAGTGGAGCATTACAGCAAAGGCTTTAAAGCTCTGCTTGATATTTATTAAAAAAAACTTTATTACAAACTGCTTTGGGATTATTTCAATTGTTACGGAAATGCAGACAGAAATGAAAAAATGAGAAGCACGAAAGAGATAGAGGCCGATTCCAGACATTGGGGGGACCTGCGGAAGCAGTGGACTGAGTCTGGAGTAGAAACATTCAGAGCCACCGTGCACAGGCGTGTGCAGGAAATGGGCTACAGGTGCCGCATTCCCCAGGTCAAGCCACTTTTGAACCAGAAACAGCGGCAGAAGCGCCTGACCTGGGCTACAGAGAAGCAGCACTGGACTGTTGCTCAGTGGTCCAAAGTACTTTTTTCGGATGAAAGCAAATTCTGCATGTCATTCGGAAATCAAGGTGCCAGAGTCTGGAGGAAGACTGGGGAAAAGGAAATGCCAAAATGCCAGAAGTCCAGTGTCAAGTACCCACAGTCAGTGATGGTCTGGGGTGCCGTGTCAGCTGCTGGTGTTGGTCCACTGTGTTTTATCAAGGGCAGGGTCAATGCAGCTAGCTATCAGAAGATTTTGGAGCACTTCATGCTTCCATCTGCTGAAAAGCTTTATGGAGATGAAGATTTCATTTTTCAGCACGACCTGGCACCTGCTCACAGTGCCAAAACCACTGGTAAATGGTTTACTGACCATGGTATCACTGTGCTCAATTGGCCTGCCAACTCTCCTGACCTGAACCCCATAGAGAATCTGTGGGACATTGTGAAGAGAACGTTGAGAGACTCAAGACCCAACACTCTGGATGAGCAGTGCCATAGGCTGATTGCCTCCATGCCACGCCGCATTGAAGCAGTCATTTCTGCATAAGGATTCCCGACCAAGTATTGAGTGCATAACTGTACATCATTATTTGAAGGTTGATGTTTTTTGTATTAAAAACACTTTTCTTTTATTGGTCGGATAAAATATGCTAATTTTGTGAGATAGGAATTTTGGGTTTTCATGAGCTGTATGCCACAATCATCCATATTAAGACAATAAAAGACCTGAAATATTTCAGTTAGTGTGCAATGAATCTAAAATATATGAATGTTAAATTTTCATCATGACATTATGGAAAATAATGAACTTTATCACAATATGCTAATATTTTGAGAAGGACCTGTACAATCAAATTGTGTCATGAAGGAAACAGAACAGCTGCTCAACATAATTAATACACTTTCTGGCCTGTCTGTTTTCTTGGTAGTTGGTAATTCCTGACTATTTCAATTATTTTGATATCTGTCAGTCATTTCATGTTTAGTGTTAGGCTTGGAGCTCATTCTCTACTGGCCTGAAAAAATGGTTGCTGCTTTTGCAATTACAGTTTTGCACCAACTTCTTTTAAAAGACACGAAATGTTTGGATATCTGGTTACTTGCCAACACCTGAACCCAAACAGGTTCAAGAGGGTGAAGATGCCTATTTTAACTAGCAACTAATAACTTAACTATTGCAGCTTCTTTCCCACTCATCAAGATCATAATGGCCATCAATCCACAGATAAACTCCAAAGTAAACTTAGACTCACAAAAATCACCACAAAAAGGGCAGATCTGCAAGATGTAAGCAAAAAAAGATATGAGCAAATAATTGGTTTGCAGTATTTACAGCAGCAGAAGGGAGATAAAGGTCTTTGCAGATAAAGTTTCTTTCAGATGACTGGCATTTGCATTGCTTAATAGCTTGATAAAGCTTTCACAGAAAAATATTGTAACACAGAGGGAAAACTTAAAAGCACACAGCAGAAAAGTAATATTTAAAGTGATTGCGTGATTGCTTTTCACCCAAACCTTATCAACTTAAAAGGAAAATCTTGGCATGAAAGTTGGAGACCAGTACCACTGACCATATGCTACAGCACAAACACAACGCTGTAAGAGATACCAACCTCTACCAATCTCTATTTTCAGGCAGTGTGAAAGGAAATGAGGCTTCAGCTAATGTGTCTTGACATTTACCTCCTCACTTCCCCCAACTCCCTCCTCCGGTTCCAGGCTGCCAACTTAACAGGCAGTACTGGAGATCTACCAAAGAAACACATCACTACTTTCTGGCAACACAAAGTAGGCTAAAACACCTGAGATGAGATGAGATGAGATGAGATGAGATAAGATAAGATGAGAAAAAAGTAATTGACATTATCTAGATTGACAACTTCAAATTGTTACAGAGCCATTTTTAAAGCTATAGGTCTCCAGTGAACCACACGGAGACATGTTAAATACAAATGGAAAAGACATGGAACATTGGTGAACCGTCATAGTAGTGGCCAACCTCCAAAGCTTACTCCTAAACTGCATTTAGGACTCATCCAAGAAGTCAGAAAAAACCCCAGAGCAACCTCTAAAGCATTGCAGACCCCTCTTGCAAAAGTTATGGTCAAGGTTAAAGTTCAACAATAAGTAAGAGACTGTGCAAATATGGCATCCATGAGAGAGTTCCAAATGTAAAATATACTGTGGACCAAAGGAAACAGAAATTCTATCTCATATTTGCCACATATTTTTAAAGAAAAAACTTGAATATATTTGGGAGGTATACCCCTTACATACCATGTAAAATTAACACAGCATTTCAGAAAAAGAACATCATTCGAAGTCTGGCTGTGGTGTGTTGATACAGTTACACATGTGTAGGAAGTAAATGCTGGAAAGACATTTTCTTAAAGCTATGTATCTTCCAACGCCACTGATATGCAAGGCAGGTATGTGACAGTGCCATAGGTGTTTACATTTTTTTTATATGGTTTATATAAAACAATACTTCACATTATATGTATCAAAAACTGTGCCTAAAGTTAAAATATTTAAATAGACTGGTAGTGCTGACTCACAGGGCCATGTTGTGCACATGCCTCGGAGCTTGGTGTCTATTAAAATAGTTTTTCTACCCAGGTACAACATGAATCAAATCAGACATCTTGATTTAAATTGGCTTGGTTTGCTCCTCTGAGGTGGCACAGCAATTCACATGAACTCAACCACCTGCTAATACTCCACTTTTTATTTTGTTGTCCCGGCAACAGTATAGCCATCAGCTGAATGATGAAAAGCTGTCAGTTTAATTTGATGCTTGGATCAGAATGGGAGCACTTAGAATGCTGTTATGTTACACAGCACAGAAATCATCATTGAATAAAATTTCATCAGGCAGCCTAAACCACTGCAGAGGCACAGCTCCAGTGGACAGATGATATGATGCTCCTGCTCATGAGCTCTAGATTTGATTTACTGCTTCATTTGGGATTTTATCCATCAAGCAGTGACTTTTGTACTTATTGGGTGTTTTGACAAAGTGCTGGCTGTTTTTTTTCCTTTCAAGTGGAGCAAAGCTTTTATACAGTATCAGATCCAGATGTTTTGTTTTGAAAACCTAACAATCTTGCTTATCTTGCTTAATGACAAGTGAAAATGTGGATCTACTTTCAGGGGAAATTTGTGATACAATAGTATACTGTTTTCTGTCTTCTCATCGAGGTGATGCCTGGACAAATAAAGTTTAATATTGTTATTCTTCTTCTACTTACTATTATTATTATTAATAGATTTGAGCAGCTAATTTACTTAACATTTGGCTTTTTTGGAGCAACACGCCTGCTGGTTTGTAAAAATAATTAAATTTTGTTGTTTTTCAGTTGGTAGTGTTGGGACCCACAGCCATAAGTTACAACAGCAAATGCGGTACGGACTTTTCTGGAACTTTCACAATAAATTGCATTAACCTACTTCCGGCATAACTTAGGAATTGGGGGTAACAGCGAACTTCCCATGATGCCGCTGTCCACATAAAACCCCCACTTCCCCCACAAGTCTTTCTCTACCATCCGGACTTTGTGTGAGGCTGGCCAGTGAGGCAAGCACGCTAATGTGTCTTTGCTGGCAAAAAGACATAAACTCTTCAAACTGGATCCAAGGGTGTCATACGGTCATCGATCATATGTGCTAAGTTAAGTACTGATGAATTACTGTTGAAAGAATCCAGTATTCATTCATAAAAAGGGGTAAATTAAGGTATAAGCATTGCTTACTTTCTTTCTGAGGCCTGCAGAAGCAAACTGTTCCAGAGAAGTCCCCAGTAGAGAAAGCCGAGTGAAGCGGTTTTCCCTGCCTGAGAGAAGGACAACAGGAGGCGCATCACCATGGTTACGGTAATGTGCAGTTTGGCCAGCCAACAAAACAGCCGCCACTCCCCACAACTAAGGAGGTTAGCTGTAGCTAACCGTTTAAAGACTGTGGATGTTTCTTCAAACTTCGCCGCCTTGGACAACGTTCCTCACCACAGTTCATGAGGTTAAGTGTTTAGGCAGAATAATATAGAAGTGATTTAGATCGAAATGATCTAAACGTTTTTCATTTTATGAAGTTTGGTTTTGTTTGTTTTGAACTGAGCTATCTTGGTGCTAGCAGAATATCTGCAGCACACATGCTCAGGTTGTGTTCTTTGTTTGTATGTTTTTAAAGTTAAGACAAACTTTACTTGAAGAGTGATTCAAAACACAAAAGATTGATCATAACGCGCTGTAGGTGCTTATGCATTTTAACCCTTTTATTGACGGTAGTTTTAAAGGTGTGTGTTTGATTCTGGTGCTAAGCTATCAGCCTCCTTTGTTAGCTTCAACTGCTAACAGGTAAGGACACGTGCTTGCTGCCAAATAATATTTACACAGAAAGGTTAGTTTTCCATCCAGTAAATAATGTGTCCCTAACATAATTTTACTAAATTTGATAACTAAGTAAACAACATTAAGCCTCATTTCTCCAGAAAGATTTGGCTCTTTCCCAAAATATTCCCTTAATAATATTTCTTAAAATATTATTTTAATAAATAAAGGCAGCTGATTAGACACCGTTGAGAATTAGTCATCCAGAAGGTTGGTTTTAGTCAGCAGATCATTGTTAAAACAGTATCTTATTAAAATAATATTTTATCTGATCTTGAATTGTGAATGGTTGTCTAAACGTCTGCTGATTATTGCCTAAGTTGGTTCCAAGACTAAATTCTTGTATTTTAAGAAATTGTGTGAATTCATTCCATGTGTGTGCAGAGTTTTTGCTGTTCAATAATGTCAGAGCTCGTCTCACACCTTTCATTGTGGCTTCCCGGCGGCGGGGATGTGGATGGCAATACCTCGTCGATTGGGAGGGGTACAGCCCAAAGGACCGCTCCTGGGTCCTTCATTCTCGATCCCTCCCTCGTCCGGGACTTCTTGGCCTCCCAAACGGCTTCTTCTGGGCCGCTGAGTGGCGGCCGTTGAGGGGAAGGTGGTGTCAGGATCTGGAGTCATCTGCTGCCTGCTATTAACACTGTTCCAACTCTAGCTGCCGCCAGCAGGAGATTGCCAGAGACTATAGGTGTGGCTCATTTGGTTCATCAGCAGGGAAGCATAAAGAGGATGGATTGCCAGCATTTCGTTGCCTGAGTGCTTTGCCCTCCGTGGTAATCTTTCTGGCCAGCTCTGAAACCTGATTTTTTGCAAGTTTGGTGGAAAGAGATTGTAAAGCTTTTTCTGAACTAGAAAAGAAAACACTAACTTCTTCCTGTTACCCGTTCCAGGTGTGACCTCTGGGTGATCGGACCTCGAACCAGACCTCTGTTGTTTTTTGCGTCTCCCTCCTGGACTAGAACTGAACCTGGCAGACTGAGTTCCTCTCCTGACTCTGTGCCTCTCCCTGGCGGATCCCACGTCCTCCCCCCCACCAGTAAGAAACGTTGTCTTTTAGGTCTTGTTCTGAGGTTCAGTCTCTAACAGTGTTTTCCCCCCTTGTTTCATTTAGTGACGGGGATTAGGTTCACCGCTCTCATAACTTCCTTGCTGAGTTTTCAATAAACTTCAAGTAAACCGTTCTTGTTTTCTGAGTGTCTCTGCATGTGGGTTAATTCGGCAATAAGAAACATGATAGACAGACGGACGGACGGACGGACGGACGGACGGACGGACGGACGGACGGACGGACGGACGGACGGACGGACGGACGGACGGACGGACGGACGGACGGACGGACGGACGGACGGACGGACGGACAGACAGACAGACAGACAGACAGACAGACAGACAGACAGACAGACAGACAGACAGACAGACAGACAGACAGACAGACAGACAGACAGACAGACAGACAGACAGACAGACAGACAGACAGACAGACAGACAGACAGACAGACAGACAGACAGACAGACAGACAGACAGACAGACAGATAGATAGATAGATAGATAGATAGATAGATAGATAGATAGATAGATAGATAGATAGATAGATAGATAGATAGATACAGACGGAAAAAATTATTTTTGTTGCTTTTCAAAAGAAAGCTTTTGTTACAAGGAAACTGCAATATGTTTGTAATGCAATGTCTCATTGTTTGCAGTGCAGTCAGTTTATGTTTATTTATAAAGCACAGGGCTGCCTAAACGTGCTTTGGACAATGTTAGAGGCAAAACTCAATGGAAACAAGAATTGCAAAATAGATTTGAGATTTATAAGCAGGATAACTATATACCAAATGCCTATATGAAAAAAAAGAACTTGATTGTTTCTTTGCAAATATTAACTCATTTTGAATTTGATGCTTCCAACACATTCAAAAAAATATGGAACAGGGGCAACAAAAGACTGGGAAAGTTGAGGAACACTAAAAAAACACCTTTTTGGAAAATTTTACACAATGTCCCATTTTCATTGGAATAAGGTTGTCCACTAAGCCCCCTCTATTTTTAGAGTTCGTAATAAAATCCAGTCCAACCAATGCATTCAGGAATTATCTGAACAGGGTACACCTGGTTGTAATTTCGTCTTTGTAGAAATGTGGCAAGAAGGAAGCCTCTGTTGATAAAAAGCCATAAGAAGTCATATAAGGTTTGAACACAAGCCATGTAGGGGACAGCAAACATGTGGGAGAGGGTGTTCTGGTCAGATGAGCCTAAACTTTTTGGCCTACAAGTTCAGGTGCTGAGAAATGGTAAAACAAAATAAATAAATAAAATAACTCTGCATCTCACTCTGACAGACCCTCCCCACTATGAAACATGTTGTTGGCTGTAGAGAATTAAGCTAAACATTGCTACTTTTAAATCCAATTGAGAATCTGTAAAAAGACTTGGGGGAAAAAAGATGTTCACAGAGGTTCTCCAACTAATGAAATTGAGCTTGAATGAACATTTTAGGATTTGAATTAGAGATGTCTTTCCCCCTTGAGATCCGACTGGTGGTGGAGTGGAGGTCTGAGGAGATAGGGGAATCGGGAGGAGCTAGGAAGCCAGACGGTGGAGATGGGGAGGAGGAGGGTCAAACCTCAGCTTGAAGAGCGAGGAAGTCCGTGAGTGAAGGTCTTTCAAGCGGAGCCATGGACGGTGATTGGCTGAAGAGGAAATGTGGACTCGATGCTGATTGGTTGGAGGAGGGGACACGTGGTATCGAGCATTTCCGCTCGAGAGCATGAGGGTGAAAAGAGTCTGGTGAGGAATGAAAGAGAATAGGGACCCTGCCTGGGTGCAAGGCAGTGAGAATGATGAATGAGCTTGCAGAGGCATGAGAATGATAACTCGAGCCACAAAAGGCATTGAGATGACGAATGTGTTATGCTGCGGAGGCATTGGGGGTGATAAATAATTATTCAAGGCAAAGGATGATGACTCGAGCCACAAAGGCAAGATCGTTGAACAGTTAACACGGACTGGAAGTCTGGACGAACATAGGATGAGACTGAAGATGACCAGCGGCCAAGTTGTTGAAGGGAAGCTGTTGAAACTCCTTGAGTGGCTGCAGTAGTTGCTGCTCCTATTCTAAATTCATGTTCTGACTGGGGGGGGGGGACAGATTGCACAGACTAGAGTTTGTCTGAATTGTTTGAGGAACCAGGTGGTCATAGAGGCCCCTTCTGAAGTGAGAAAGAGCGCCATGTTAGGCGGACTGAGTTTGTGACACTTGAGTGCGAATTTGAACATTGATTGGAAAGGGCAGAATGGGCCATCGAGGCAATGTCAGGACCTGAGTGCTATGTCTGTTTGCTGGTGCTGTTTACTGTGCTTAGCCTCTAGATGGCACTGGAGACCGTGAGGAGAGGTGACAGGTGTTCACTATTTCCCTGATCATCCCTGGAGGGGTATTTATGGAGGTGGCTGCCAGCAACTCATCGCCAGAGTGTTGCCCTTAGTGGTATAAGCTCAAGCCACAATTTATCTTTGCTTTGTTCTTTGCTCTACGTAATCTTTGTATGTGCTCCTTCACAGGCTGAAATACCTGAACCTGACTTCGCCCTCAGCATTTTGTGCTGTTTTGTATTTTTGACTTCTGGAGATGAGATCTCCAGCTTCATATAAGAGACCCAAGTGTCCTGTTTCTTCATCTAACACAACCGGCTGGCAGCTTCCTGATTCCATCATTCCTCGGACCTCCTCAAGTGAACCCTGTCCACCCTCCACCTACTGCAGCACCACCACCAGAGCCTCAGTACCAAACAGCTTGTATCAAGGACTCACCGTCTCAGGTCTCACCGGTGCACAACTTCTTGGTCTTTCCCCCCTCCTGGCGGATCTCACCACTATTCTAGTAAGACAGATTTATTGTTTAGAATATTTACTCTAAGAGTAAGAGTTCTTACCAGTTCTACTTACCTTACAGTTGGTATCCCCGTTCCAGTTCCCCGCACCTCCTCGTTTCCTGTAAATAAAATCCTTGCTGTAATTCTCTGTCTCCTGATTGCTTACTGCATGTGGGTCAAATCTGTTCCTAGAACTATGACAGGCAAGCGATGGAATGAAAACAGGGGCCTTTCCATTGGTATGTTTAAGGAAAAGTTTGAAGTGATCAGGATAAAACTTCTGAAGTATCTTGATGGATCGAATGAATTGTTAGGAGAGGTACATTTGCTTAACCTAAGGAAGCTGTACAAGGCTAGAAAGCACTGGAAAGGAATGATTTCAGATAAGGTGAAAGAGGGCCAGAAAGAAGAGCTGTAATGAGGGAATCAGGCTGAGGGATAGAATGATTAACGTCAGAGCGTCGGAGGTAGGGCATGATAGACTTAGAAGAGGAATGGCTTTTATTTATAGCTTCCACATGGCTGCGTTGTCGCATAAAGCAACGATTCATTTTCTTTTCCAATAGCGGCCCCAGACCCAACAAGCTAAGGTGATGGGAATGATTTCATAGAATGCTGAAGATTCTGACTGAAGAAAGGGGGAGGGCCACGGACCGGCGAACTGTTTGCCCTGAAAAAGCCCCCCAAAACCCACGGAGGGAGCTACGTCCATGAAAATGACCTTACTGATATTGTCTGTTCATAAATTGTTTTGTAAGAGTTTGTTATTCTGCTGCGGCAGTCCTGGAGTTAATGCTTATATTTTGAAAACACTTAGTCCGGGAAGGTGCTGTAAATCGATTGTTGCAACTGAACAGAGCAGCGCTGACCCAGTGTGCAGAGAGAAAGTGTGCTCATTAATTATTTTGGGAAAAAACATATTTAAGATGTATATTGAAACAGTGAATGGATCCAAAGCACCTGGTTGATAAGGGAACAAGGTTGGTATAAATGTTCAAATGCGTAAATAAATATTTAGATATCTACGGAACAAACAGGTTGCTGTTAAATGTAGCAGTTTTTATTTCCCCAGTAGACGGTGGTAATATTCTTTGGTACGTTAGTCATGCTTAAGCGCAATACAAAGGTTTATTAGTTTTAATATTATAAGCTATGTAAACTCACAGAAAGTTGAAACATTGTGCATTTCATTTTATATAATGATACAATTTATTTAATATAGAAAGTGATGGTTAGAAGTTTAATAAATGGAGTCTAAACGAAAATTCAACATGGAAGACTCACCACCCCGCCACATCCAATCACTCCTCACTGGCTGCTCCAATCAACGGCAGGTCCGCACTCCTCCTCGGCCAAACATCTCCCAGGGCATCGCTTTTAAAGACCTTCTGCATGGCAGACACCGCTCTTCTGCTGAGCTTCGACCCTCCTCCACCCCTTCTCCACCATAGGCTCCCAACGCCTTCCATACCAAGGCCTACACCACCACCAGGATCGGATCCCAGGGGGGAAGACGTGCCTAATCATAATCCTAAGATGTTTATTCAAACCCACTTCTTCCTCAGCGTTTATGTCTTCCTCAGGGGTCCGGGCGCCAAAGAAATAATCTTTCATTAATAAACTCTTTAACTGTCTTCTTGTTTCTCCGTTATGTGAGTCTTTCCAGGTTGAAATATACGTGGTAAAACAGGGTAAAAGCACTCTAGGGAAAGATTGACAAGGATAAAAGAGGTTGTAATAATTTAAGGTAAATAATTCATTTATGGTAAATTGATAAGGCAAAAAGGTTAGAAGAAGCATATTGTTTGAGTTAGTAAAGGTATTTACGTTCTGTATATTCTTTTTTAGCTCTTACGATGTCTTCACATGCAAGGCTCTGTCAACAAAAGGATTGTGAACCATCCGTTTGATGGCAAAGCACCGTCAGTGAAGGCAGGTGAACGCTCCTACGAGCGGAAGAGGAGGGAGGAGGGCGAGTATCCGTCACGAAACAGTACGAGAGACCGGTCAAGACGCGGCTAAGCTTGAAGAACGAGGGAGTCCATGAGTGAATGCCTTTAAAGCAGTTCATTGGACGGTGATTGGCTGAAGAGGAAATGCGGACTGGATTGGTTGGAGTGGGGACGCATGGTGGAGTCATTGGATGGAGCAGAGGATGGGGGTAAATGTTCCAAATTGGTTTTTCATCAAAACTCCATTATAGCAAAATGCTCCTCAGAAAGTAATTGACTCAGAGGGGCTAAAGTAAAATCTAAACCACACTTTCTTAATTTGTCTTTGTAAAAAAAAGGTATAATTCTCATTCCAATTTACAATTATCAACTAATTTGTGTTGATATTGTCATCTTAATGTTTAAGGCTCTGACCCATATGCAGATAAACTCAGGAGACTAGAAAAACAGTTCTTAGGTTTGTTTATTGAATATGTCATTAGATGTCTGGATCAGGACTTGATAGCGGCAGGAATCAGCTACACAAGGAGAGAGATTAGTGAGTATGGCTTCTTTCATGAATGATGGTGACTTTTAGTTACAAGGAATTGTTTGCTTGAGAAGGTGATGAGAAGGTGGAGGCCGCCAGAGGAGGGGATGATAGAAGCCTGGGGATGTTGGATCTCTCCGGGTGAAGGTTCCGCATGGATGAGGTAAGTTTCAGTCACGTTCTCTTCTTCAACCTTTAACTAGGAACGGTTAGTGAAGCTGTGTGCGGAGGTCCACTTGACTGACGTTGGAGAGTAGGCAGGTTCGTTTGCAGATGTTTTTTGATCCGGAGCTTCAGGAGACAGCCAGCCAATTTTGGTCCGAGGAGCTTGTATGGAAGGAATGGAGATTGGAGCTGATGTCCTTGTCAGGACCAGGAGGCCAGGTCGCAGGAAACCTCCATCTAGTGACTGAATGGGTTAATAGCAGGTAGAAGGGAGAGTAGTACCCAGAACCCAGAACCCCGACATTACCCCCTCCTCAACGGCCGCCACTTGGCGGCCCAGAAGACGTAGAGGGCAAGGAGGCCAGGTAATCTGAAATCAAAGAGGGGTCACAGATAAAGGAGCGAGGCACTCAGGATTGGTCTACGGGACCTCAACCATCCCAGTCAACGAGATATTGCCAACCCCTACCCCCCCGACAGGAGTCCACAATCCGTCGGACCGAGCACACTGGGTGCCCCTGGAAATCCCGGGCGAGTAGAGGGGGTTCGGCCGGAGGGCAGAACGAGCTTCTGAAGATAGGTTTCAACTGAGAAACATGGAAGGTAGGGTGGATGCGCCTGTTGCAAGGGAGACAGAGACAGACAGTGGTGGGACTTATAACAGAGTCAATGGAGTAGGGGCCAATGAAATGGGGAGAGAGTTTCTTGGACATGGCCTTCAATGGGATGTCCTTGGCAGAGATCCAGACTTTTTGACCAGGTGTGTATTGAGGAGCAGGTCTGCGTCTCCTGTCAGCGAAGCGTTTGTTTTGTGCTGCTGTCCTGCAAAGAGCCTGGGCAGTGGCATCTCAGATGCGCTTACATCGGCGAATGTGGTGTCGGACTGTGGGGACAGCAATTTCTTTCTCGTCAGAAGGGAACAGTGGAGGTTGATAACCCAGGGATGCTTCGAAGGGAGACAGACCAGTGGCCGCAGAGATGTGAGAATGTGGGAATATTCCACCCAAGGCAGAAACTTACTCCAGTCGGCAGGGTTAGTAGAAGTGAGGCAATGAAGGGCAGTCTCAAGTTCTTGGTTCATCCTTTCGGACTCGCCATTAGACTGAGGATGAAAACCAGAAGTTAGTGAGACCTTGGCATCCAGTGCTAAACAAATCTGTTTTCATACTTGTGACGTGAACTGTGGACCCCGGTCCGAAAGGATGTCCTGAGGAATGACATGGGGTTGAAACACATGTTTCACGAGCAGCTGGGCCGTTTGAGAGGCTGATGGCAGTTTTTTACCTGCAGATCTGGGAAGGCCGGTGATTAAGTCAAGGAAGACGTGGGACCATGGGCAATGAGGAATTCTAGAGGTTGAAGCAAACCCATAGGAGGTTGATTGGAGGACTTGTTTCGGGCACAGACCACACATGCTTGTATGTAATCCTGTATGTCTTTATGTAAGGATGGCCACCAGAACCTTCTGGAGATGAGGGCCACAGTGCGGCTGATGCCTGGGTGAACAGAAAACTTAGCAGTATGGAACCAGTGAATAACTTGTGAACATAACCTTGAAGGAACGAAGGTCCGGTCAATAGGACCGGTTCCAGGATCTGGTTCGTCTTGCTGGGCTTGTTTAATTCGTTCCTCAATTCCCCAGGTTAGAGCTCCCACAATGCAACTGGGAGGATCTGGCTTATGGTCCAGATTGTCCGAGGCAAACTGTCTGGAAAGGGCATCTGGCTTAATGCTTTTAGATCCGGGTCTGTAAAAGATATGTAGGCAGAAATGGGAAAAGAACAGAGACCAGCAGGTCTGGTGGGAATTAAGGCGTTTGGCTGTCTGTAAATAAGCTAGATTTTTATTATCAGTCCATACCAGAATGGGGTGAGCAGCGCCTTGAGCCAGTGTCTCCATTCACGGTAATTCACGGTCCCCAACATCATAGTTGCGTTCTGTCTGTGTTAGTCTGTGGGAAAAGAAAGCACAAGGGTGAAGCTTCTTATCCGATTCAGCTCTTTGAGAGAGTACTACTCCAACACCGGAGTCGGAGGCATCAACCTCCAAAACAAACTGTTTTGATGTGTCAGGATGCACTAGAATCGGGGCTTTTGAGAACAGTTCTTTTAGTGAGAAGAATGCTTGGTTGGCCTCGGACGTCCACTTGAAGGTGGTTTTAGTAGACGTTAATGCAGTGAGGGGGCCTGCGGTCTGACTGTAGTTCCTGATGAACCTGCGGTAGAAGTTAGAGAAGCCCAGAAAGTGTTGAAGCTCCTTATGTTTGTCTGGAATTGGCCACTCCAAAACGGCTCTGATCTTCTCCGGATCCGAACGAACCTGCCTAACCCAGCCTAAATACTCAAAATGACCTAGGGGAGTTGTTGGATGGGTGCGAGGACTTGTTATCACTCATGTAAAAACTTTGTGTTGCAAGGCACCTGCACTCCGCTTTGTTTTCTGCTCTGTTTTCTGCGAGGAAATAGAATAAGCGCTATAAAAGTAAAAAGAACGGAGTAAATTGAGCTCATAAAATAACACCAAGTTAACTTAGAAAAAATTACAAGGTACCTGAAACTAACTGTGTGACTGTGTTGTGTGTGTATATGGAGGACTAAGCATTTTAATAGAATCAGCACAATTCTGCTAGTCCTGTGTTTTCTTTTGCCCAGATTAAAACTACGTACTGGTGACTTTGGAGATTAAGGTCGGATTTCATTCCAGAAAATTAACACCGCTGCGAATTAGTCGCAGTGGAAGGCCGTGTTAATGTCCTCTCCTTAAAGTCTCATGCCAGTGACCTTTTATCTGGGACATTCATACTACAATTAAACTAACATAAAACATAATGAGGAAGAAACAAAGTAAACTAATTGACTTAGAAGGGGATGTAAAGTTTTTGGAGAACTATGTAAAAGGAGCAGGTATGATCTGTCATAGATGGAATAAAAAACATGGTTTCTTGGGTAAACTAAATATTAACAATATCTTAAAAATTACAAGGGGATTTAAAATTAGAAATAATGAAAACCAAAAAGAGACAAAAGAAAGAACAAAGGAAGGTTGAATATAAACTCTCAGAAAAATGGTTGGAACTGAGCAAGCTGAGAGACATACAGAGGCAGGATAAGAGGGAGAAGCGAAAAGAAAAGTTAACAGCCGCAGTTTTGGTGCGGCCAAAGGAGGAGACTACAGCTGCCTTCAGACAGCAGAGGCGGCAGCCTCCAAGAGCGCAGCCGCCTGCTACACAGGCAGTGGAACACCGTGAGGAGGAGGAAGAAGGCGCAGCAGCACCTCCTCAAACCCCCCAAAAAAAGCCAGATAAATCAAGCAACCCTTTTAAAACAGAAATATGTACACGATGGCATAAAAAATACAGATTTTCAGGTAACTTAATTATCACCGAAATCCTAAAACTACACGGGGATCTTAAACTGGAAATTATGCATTCAAAAGATTCAAGAGACAATAAAAAACCTTGCCAGATTATAATTTCAAAGGGGACCTTTCAGTCCCTGAGTGCACACAGTTGATAAACTGTTAGGTTTAAACCCCAACACTCATTACAACATCTGCACAAAGAAAGACACAGAGAAGTTAGTTTGTTTTAACTTGCAAGGAGAGTGTCCCGGAGACTGTCTCAGTTACAATCCTCCAAACACACTCTGAAGACAGTCTCCGCTCTTCATGCTTTTATTAGAAAAGGAACGCCCTAGTTACATGAGGTTTCAACTGCTGAGGGAGTTTATCTTTATGTGAAAACAGACTGTTCTCACATCCTGTGCTCATGTTGCAACATCATATTCCTCTATGCATATAAGGAGATAACAACCATTCTCAATCAGTAATATAAACAGCACATCTAGATAGTAAATAAGTAATGTAGAATGAAAACTGAATAATGTATGTACATTTATCTAACATAAACAGATTAAAACAAAAAGATGAATTAAAAAAACAACAAGAGCAGCCTTTAACTGACATAGCCATAATACTGAGGCCTTAAGAAAAGCACAGGAAAAAACCTTCAGTTTAACTGAAAACAAATAAGGGGGGCTGACCGCCACCAATCCCAGTTTAGAATACCAAGGTAGCCCCAAATTATAAAGACCAAGAGGTCGTTTTAGAGGATGTGGTAAAGGAAGTTAAAAGAGGAGGTGACAATGTGGACAACATGAAAACTGTCCAACTGGACAACCCAGTGAACAATGACTAGAGAAGGGAGAACAGAATGTTGTTAAAGAAGTAATCTGAGAGTAAAAGATTTTGTAGGCAAGCATTAGTGAGAAACAGGTGCTTTAAAAATCATTCTATGGTATTATACTACCAACAATACCATGATAAAATGCAAAAGATTCATTTTACAGGGAAATAATTCCATATTTGGCTCAGATTGTGTGCATTCTTGATTTTTCCTCTTTGAGAGAAGTTAAAATTCAGCTCTGTGAAACGACCTTGACAAAGAGATGCAGCTGCCTGAAAACAAAGATAAGACTTCTGCAAACAGCAGAAGCCTGTCTCTGCTGAAAGGTCTGATAGAAATTGTAACTCTACCCTGCATGTGTCAAACTCAAGGTCCGCGGCCCAAAACCGGCACCCAGAAGTTTAGTGATTCTCTAGAATTTGAGTTTTTAATATGGTGATTGTGTGCTTGAATGTTATTTTGTCAATCAATAAGCAGTTTTGTCTACATTCTGCCACAATCTGCCTTTTGAAAATGTTTTGAATCTTGCTCTTTATGTATAAAAAAAAAAGAAAATTTGGCTAAAGTCAGCAGACGCAAAATGAACCTGGATTGAAGCTCTAACTATGTTTATTTAATCTGAGATCCTCTCCAAATGCAACAATATATGTCAGTCTACATGAGATACTAACAACTTCACCTACTGGTATAATATAAAGATTTGAGTGAATATGTGAAACAAACAATGACCAACAGGTGATGGTCATCCAGGAGGAAGACAGTGTTCCTAGGAAATGCAGCTCATTCATTAACAATCAATTTTTCTCCTATAGGTGGAAGTTTTGCTGACTAATCATAGGCTGGATCTATGAAATATTATGTGCACAGACCAAATGACAAAGGTTCTGACTGACTTATGAACCTCACTGACCTGACAATGATAACATGACACCCAACAGACAACACCTTTAAGGTGGACCCCACTAAGACCACCTTATTGATTCTTGGTGAATAAAAAAAGAATTGAAGCGTTAAAAACAGACCTAGTGGAAACAAAAGGGGTTATGAGGAAACAATGTGCATTTTAAGAATAATAGAAGTCAAATTATGTTCAAAGTTTTGCAAATAAAATTACTCTGACAGAGAAATAAGTAAGTAGTGTGTGAATGGGAATGACTGATTTCATTGTAATGCATCTTTGAGGGACCTTAAAAGCACTAATAAAGGTCTGATGATCATTGCCAAACTTATATCTTAATAGGGTTTCCAGAATTCTTTCTGAAAAATCATATAAAGATGGCAAAGGTTCTGCCTGTATTGAAAATGATGATAACCATAAGAAAGCTCATAGACCCGTCTTCAATTTTTCATAATTATTTTACAAACATGGTATTTAAACTTTCATGTGGCCAAATGTCTGTGTTTGACTTTCTGTTTTTGTGAAATAAATGTCTGTTTCATGTTATGTAAAAATTAGAGTCCTCAACATTACCATAATAATATTAGGTCAGTTCTCTATGGTAAAACAAAAAGATTTTAACAGACGTTTAGACTTTTTCCAGTCAGGTTCAAAATGATCGAATTACACTCAAACTTAACATAAGATGAAATGAACCTTAACAGAATTACTGGACTGGACTGAAATAGAGAAAACTTGAGTTAATTGAAACAAACTTTAGTTACTTCAACTAAATACAAAGCTGACTGAAACTGTACGGTGTATCTATAAAACTGGGTAAGACAAACTAAGATTATAAGATATAATATGCCCTTCATTTTTTGTGTTCGTCAGTGAGTGAGTTTTTATTTTTTATTTTTAATAAGAACTAAACCAAGCATTATTTAAAATATTTGCAACTTCCAAAAATAGTGATCTCATTTTTAAATGTAATAAGGACTTACTTTATAAAATATGATAAAAAAGAATAATAAGAATTTGGAAAAACAGAGGCTTTAAACCTCTGCAGGAACAGCACTGACACTGTCAAAAGTAGATCCTAATACAGGAATCTGGAAGCTCACTCTAGGGTGGACAGTCAAAGTCCATCCAAGGACACATTTAGATGGGGCAGAGGGACAGATACATGGCTTAGCTGAGAGCAAAGAGAGCAACATGCACCCTGCCCTAGCTGCTGTCCCACCTGAACTGTGGTCCCAATCATCAACTGATGTAGGGCTTATAAAGGGGTTCCCACCATACAAGGTTAAAACTAATATCTGAAAAAAGGCCATTAGTCCGCCAATACCCCTTCAAGCCAGAAGCTGAAGAAGGTATTAAGTCAGTAATACAACATATGTTGAAGTCAGGAATATTAAAAGAAGCACCTGACGCTACATGCAAGGCATATCACACTGACATCGCTATTATTATCACAGCCAAACATAACTCTAAAAGATATGCCCCTTAAATCCAAGTATTCTAATACCTACTGCAGAAGATGGAAAACCACATTCCTGTAAAACAAAGGTAGAAGATACAAAACCTAGACAAGATATTTCCCAAACACCATTATCAAACTCACAAACGGTGTTTGTAGATGGCTCAGCATCTAAAGATGAATATGGAAAGAATAGAGTTGGTTATGCAGTAACAACCATCGATAGGATAATAGAAGCTAAATCTCTACCGAATACATGCTCAGCACAAACAGCAGAATTATATGCTGTAGTGAGAGCATGTGAATTACATGAGGGACAAATACTTACTATATACACAGACAGCCAATACGTTTTCGGATCAGTACATCACCATGCTAAGATTTGGCAAAATAGAGGTTTTAAAACATCATCAGGGACAGAACTAACTAATTTCAACCTATTAAAGAGAAAATGTCAGATCTGCTATTTATAGACACAGACGTGCTGAAAGACGCCCAACAGTCAGCACCCAAGACAGAAATAAAGGCCTGGCTAAAGAGAGGAGCACAGAAAAAAGATGACATCTATCAGATAGATGATAAACCAATCCTCCCAAAAAATTTATACAACACAGGTCAGATAATAGAACTCATTTTGTAAATAGTGTAATAGAACTATGTTCTAAAGCATTAGGGTTTCAGTTAAAGATTAAGGAAAACAATGGAAGAAACAGGGAGGCCATGGCCCGGATGCCTATTCCTGGTTAAATTATGGATGAGAATAACTCCAAATCAAACTGGTCTTACTCCATTTGCCACCTACTGTACATCATTGTATAACTCCACCCACTATATTCTGAGTCTGAGATCACGTGACACCAAGTCGCTGATGTAAATTTGTAGTCTCAAAGAAATAGTACATGGCAGACCGTTTTCTTTGCCCTCTGACATGAATGAAATAGAGAAAGCACAACAAGAAACGTCATTAGCTGAGTGGATGAATAACATGTTGCAGACAAAAGAAACACAAATGTCCAGTGGTCTGCCGATAATCTCTGCTCCTATCCCACAGAACAACCTGAGGCCTGGAGACCTGGTCCTGATTAAGACACTCCACAGGAAGGATTGGAGCAACCCTGCTGGAAAGGGCCGTTTCAAGTACTCCTGACAACGCCCACAGCTCTGAAAATAGCAGAGAGGCCTTCCTGGATCCATAAAAGCCACTGTAAGCCAGTTTTGCCATTACAGGAGCCAGATCAACCGACGGGGTAGCAGAAGGAAGCCCGGGTTCAAAGGAGTTGGAGGACCCGTATGGCTCAGCGTCTCAAACCGGTAAAGAAAACAGCTGATCTGCGCCCGACTTATAAAATGGCTCTCTGTAACATGTGGACAGGACTGATAAGTCTGAGCTTAATTCTGGTAGCAGGACTCTTTCTCTGTCTAAAGCAGGATCCACAGGAGTTGATACCGCACCAGAAGAGATGGACATCTGATGGAATGTATCTCAGACCACTGACGGAAGAACATGATGCACATCCATTCCTACAGAATTTCTGGTATCGTTCATGGTGGCATATGCAACACTGAACTAGGTAGAAATGCACGAAAATGAAGGGGACGATTATGATGACATGTTGTACATAAATCACATCAAAAGCCTGAGTGTACTCATACATTGTATTTCATAAAATGACCTTACAGCAGAAAATCGAAAGAAGTTGTTGCTTAAGTGAAATGAGAAAAAGTACAATGATGACATAAACAGGGCAGACTTTTAAATTCTTTTATTTTTATGTTTTCAAGTATTATTCTTTTATTTTTATGGTTTCAAGTATTAATCAACATTTAACTTTTAATGGTCGCCGAGGGCGGCGGGGCCGTATGAGTATTTCCCACAAAATATACTCTGTTTACCGTCCGTGGGTTTTCGCTCATACTGAGTATTTTTCTTATTCGTTTTTATATGAAATTTTTTTATGTGATAAAAGGAGGGACTGTTGGATGGGTGCGAGGACTTGTTATCACTCATGTAAAAACTTTGTGTTGCAAGGCACCTGCACTCCGCTTTGTTTTCTGCTCTGGTATGCCTTCCTCCCTGGTGTGTGAGATCATCTCAGTTATCTCCGTGAGAACCAGCCTCCTTTCAGTCTCACACACACACACATATACACCCTGTCTGAACTGTCTGTTGAACTGTGTATATAAATAAAGAGATAGGGTGTCAAAACTTTGTAGTTGCACTGCAAAGTGGGCTACCCTTGTCACAAGTAAAACTGACTCTGTATCGTTCTTACCTCTGAGTTGACTGAATAATACCTAACAGGAGTTTTGAATGCTGTTTTCCATTCGTCTCCATGGCGTATCCTGACCAGGTGGTAAGCGTTTCTGAGGTCCGGTTTAGAAAACAGTTTTGCATCACCAACAGGTTCAAAAGCAGATGCGAGGAGAGGTAGTGGATATTTATTCTTAACAGTTATATTATTAAGGCCTCGGTAATCAATGCAGGGTCTCAGTGAGCCTTCCCTTTTCCCCACAAAGAAGAAACCGGCCGCTAGGGGAGAAGAGGACTGACGGATTATCCCTGCTGTAAGTGAATCTGAAATGTAATCAGTCAGTGGGGTATATATAGGGCTGCAGGTAGTCACTGTGCTGTTTGGTGACATGGTATGTACCACACTCAACATGGACCAGAGGAAGCGAAGGAAAGAGTTGTCTCAGGATATTGGAAAAAACATTATAGACAAGCATGTTAAAGGTAAAGGTTATAAGACCATCTCCGAGCAGCTTGATGTTCCTGTGACTATAGTTGCACATATTATTCAGAAATTTAAGATCCATGGGACTGTAGCCAACCTCCCTGGATGTGGCCGCAGGGGGAAAATTGATGACAAAACAAAGTGACGCATAATACAAATGGTAACAAAAGAGCCCAGAAAAACTTCTAAAGAGATTAAAGGTGAACTTCAAGCTAAAGGAACATCATTGTCAGATCGCACTATCCGACGTTGTTTGAGGCGTTTAAGGGGACTTAATGGGAGATGACCAAGGAGAACACCATTGTTGAAAACAAATCATAAAAAGCCAGGCTGGCATTTGCCAAACTACATGTTGACAAGCCACAAAGTTTCTGGGAGAATGTCCTATGGACAAGTGAGACAAAAATTGAACTTTTTGGCAAGGCACATCAGCTCTATATTCGTAGAAAGAAAAATGAAGCATAGGAAGAAAAGAACACTGTCTCTACAGTGAAACATGGAGGAGGCTCTGTTATGTTCTGGGGCTGCTTTGCTGCATCTGGCACAGGGTGTCTTGAATCTGTGCAGGGTATAACGAAATATCAAGACTATCAAGGGATTCTAGAGAGAAATGTGCTGCCCAGTGTCAGAAAGCTTGGTCTTAGTTGCAGGTCATGAGTCTTGCAACAGGATAATGACCCAAAACACACAGCTAAAAAGACCCAAGAATGGCTAAGATGAAAACATTAGACTATTCTGAAGTGGCCTTCTATGAGCCCTGACCTAAATCCTATTGAGCACCTTTGGAAGGAGCTGAAACATGCCGCCTGAAAAAGACACCCTTCGAACGTGAGACAAATGGAGCAGTTTGCTCATGAGGAGTTGGCCAAAATACGTGCTGAGAGGTGCATAAGTCTCATTGACAGTTATAGGAATCATTTGATTGCAGTGATTGCCTCAAAAGGTTGTGCAACAAAATATTAAGTGAAGGGTACCATAATTTTTGTCCAGGCCTGTTTCATGAGTTTATTTTTAAAAATAATTCTGTTGAAGCATGTTTGAAAAGAAATGTCTGACTTTCATTTGTTGATTTTCATAGAATTTTTATTCATTATTACCTTTGTCAGATTCAAAGTATTTCTGCGACCATTGTGGGTTTTTCTTTCATTAACCGAGGGGTACCAACAATTTTGTCCACATGTTTAGTTAGCTGGAAATGTGGCTGAATCCTGCTAATTACTCCTTACAGAACAGGTGGAAGTGAGTCAGCTCACTCAGACTTAGAAGTTCTCAGACTTAGAAGATTTACCCTTCTTCTTCCAAATGTAACAATGGTCATTCTTCAGTTTTGGCTTCTTTAGACCACAGGCCTAGTCTCTAAAAATTAGGATCTCTATTCTAATGAGCATTTGCAAACTGCAGTCTGGCTTCCTTGCGTTGCTTTTTGAGTTATGACATCTTCCTCTCTAAAAAAGCTTCTTCTCTGGTCGGTAGAGGACCAGCAGTTAATGTGCATGTTTCTCACCAAAACATCTCTGGGACACAGAACCTGTCTCCCTCCTCAATGGCATGATGGGTGAATATCCCCATGGTGTTTGTACTTGCATATAATTGTTTGAACAGATGAATTTGGCTCCTTGAGGTATCTGGAAATTGTTCCTTGGGATGATCCAGACTTGTTGAATTCTGTTCCTGATATCTGGATGTCACATAAGGTGTGTCTTAAAATAGATCTTCAGGTGTGTCTCCATTGAACTCAAATGTAACTCAAAGGGTATGACATCATTATGTTAGTTTTCTAAAATTATTTAAGAGTGTAGTGTAGAAAAAAATGGCTGTGTATATTTTTATACAGTGTATGTAAATATCTGGTCTTAGCTGAACAAAGAGATGAGACTGAAAACAGATTGGATGAGTGTGCTCTGCTGGAGACTGTCTCTCACATTGCCTGCTGATCACTGTTTTTCCAACACTGTGCTTCACTTGTTCCCATGAAGTGACATCCACTCCCTTTCATGCTGTGATTAAAGAGTTGGAAAGAGACGAGAGCCATATATGCTCATTAGCAGGACACCAAACACTGAAGCTTGATCAGAGGCTCCTGGCATCACTGGGCTCTCTCTGAGTGTCATTTTTTATCATGCGATGGTGTGATCGGAATTTCTCCCTGCTGAGTAAGAACTTATACAAATAAAATAAGGCAAGGCAGGTTTATTTGTATAGTACATAGTGGAAAATTCAAAGTGGTTTACATGATAAAAACATAAGAAAAGAAAATAGTAAAAAAGTAGATAGAAGTGGCATAATAAAAGAGAGTAAAGTTGGACTACAGGCTGAAATTATTGATGTTTGAGCTAAGAGTTTAAATAGAACAGTCAACAGCAACTTTTAAACAATGGGTTTTTAACCTTCATTTAAAAGAACTCAGGGATTCATTGTTTTTGCAGTTTTCTTCAAGTTTGTCCCAGATAAATGGAGCATAAGAACTGAATGCTGCTTCTCCGTGTTTGGTTCTGATTCTTGGGATGCAGAGTAGACTTGAACCAGAAGACCAGAGTGGTCTGGAAGTTGATCCAACATCAATAAATTGTGAATGTATTTTGGTGCTACACTCAAAAGCAGCGTCCTGAATGAGCCACAGCTGTCTGATAGACATTTTTGGCAGACCTGTGAAGACACTGTTGCAGTAATCAATTCGACTAAAGATAAATGCACAGAGATTTTCAAGATCCTGCTGGGAATGTTCAACAGGTGATTGAAGACCGGTTTTGTGTTGTTTTTAAGTAAGTGGGGTGCTGAAGGACTTTTATCCAATTAATTGAAGTTGAGCTTCTGACTCATGTGAAAGTGCTACTGCAAGTCCGTCATTTGGCTTTTATTTCAACTGTTTTGTTTTTGGTCACAGCCAGATTAAGTTTTAATACCAAAAACTACTACTTAAAGGCAGTGTCAATTTTGACCAGCTGATGCTCAACAGTTAATGGAAAGGCATGGCGATAAAATTAGGTTTAAGGTGGATTTATTGTCCAAGTGCAGGGCATGTGTGCACCAACACCAACTTACACAAAAAGCAGCTATCTGCCTTTTATAGCCAGACTGCCCTGGGTGATTTACAGGAAGACACCATACAAATTATCAGAAAAAAAGAAATAAACAATATTTAACTAAAACTAACAACAAAATAATTAATGGTACTGAATAAATATTTACATAAATACAAATCATTACAACTAAATAAATCTAAAGTCAATAAAAATCATACATCAAATTTAACATGAATACTCCAAGCACTATCCTCCTCATCCCTTTGGTTTGGACCAAGAGATTTTATGCAACACCTGGAGCATGTCTCTCTCTTTTGCTGCCACGCCCTGCTGAGGAGCCAAACCAGGAAGAGGTAAGTGCTTTCAATCAAACCAGTATATTGTCAAACTAATAAGTTAAACCAACAGAAATCTAAGGTAACATAAATAGACATCTATACTCTGTACAGAAAAGATGGCCAGTCCCCCTGCTTCTCCAGAATGTGTCCAGAAATGTCCGAACAATAGTGATGGCAAGATGAAGCCTCTTGAAGCACTGAGGCATCCTATCCAATTGCGTGACTCCTGAGCCGAGGCATCAACATACTTCATTTTCTCCACTACGCCATCAAGTAGAAAATAAATGTAAAATAGGCAGAATGATTATAATGATGTGAATTTCTTGTGTAAAGCTTTAAATTGACCAAATAAATAAATGGTGTTTGTGATGCCAATAAATTCTGAATTTGGTGTCAGTTTGATCTTAATCTGACTTTATGAAATAATGGCTGGATCAAAAGGAAATGTGGAAACAAATATGGGAGATGGTTGTGATGTGAGTTTGCTTATGTTACTTACACCTATAATGCTTATAATAACGGTCTCTATTTAACCAGGTGAAGCCTCCTTGAGATTGAAACATTTTCCAAGATAGATTTATAAAAATATGTTCCCTAAGTCAAAATCAAAACCAGATAACATAGCTGCAAGAGCCAACTCCTAACCACTAGACTACCAACAACTGCAAATGATTCTGGTGAACGATTTAACCAACCGCAATTTTATACAAGTTGTGATAAATATATTTCTATTTGTTCCAATATTCTCATCTTTCTCGCTGATTCCAAAGCAAAAAAAGACACTTAAATAGATTGCTAACGCACAATCGTACAATCCCAAGCCCACTGAATATGACTGGGAATCAGCAGCATTGTGCTATCCCTTATACTTCACGTACAAACTGGCAAACCAGTTCCTGAATCAGTCACGTGGTGCAGCCGGCTCTCGAGGCCTCAAACATCACAAGCCTCGACACGTGCTTCACAAAAAGTCTGCCTAGATTACTCGACACATGCTCCGAAACACCGGCTCACTAGACACATCACTACTGAACAAAACTACAATAAATAACTCAAACAACTCAAATGTTTGGTCTGTAAATTAACGCATAAATAATCTCATTTCGTGAAGTAATGGGACTCCTGGTCTCCATTACAGGCAGTGTGAATTGGGGAGCCAGTCATCTCTCTAGACGCACTTAGAGGTTTCTTTGGTAGTACACATTTTTATTTCAGAACAAGTAAAAAGAGCACCTATTTCCCTTGACAAGGCTCCAGAACCATCAGGTGAGAGCTGATAAGAAACTGGAAGCCTTACTGTTAGGTATTATTTAGTCAACTCAGAGGTAAGAACGATACAGTCATAGTTACTTGCAGCAAGGGTAGCCCACTTTGCCGTGCAACTACAAAGTTTTGACACCCTATCTCTTTATTTATATACACAATTCAACAGACAGTTCAGACAGGGTGTATGTGTGTGAGACAGAAAGGAGGCTGGTTCACACAGAGATAACAATAATTCACGCACACATGGAGGAAGGCATAGTGCAGGTGCCTTGCAACACAAAGTTTTTACATGAGTGATAACAAGTTTTTGCACCCATCCAACAGTCCCTCCTTTTCTCACAAGTAAAAACATTTAATATAAAAACAAATAAGAAAAATACTCTGTATGAGCAGAAACCCACGGACGGTAAACAGATTATATTTTGTGGGAAAATATTTTTGCCCTCGGCAACCATTAAAAGTTAAATGTTGATTAATACTTGAAATCATAAAAATAAAAGAATAATACTTGAAATCATAAAAATAAAAGAATAATACTTGAAATCATAAAAATAAAAGAATAATACTTAATGAAAACAGTAAAACATAATAAAGGAATTTAAAAATCTGCCCTGTTTATGTCATCATTGTACTTTTTCTCATTTCACAACTTCTTTCAATTTTCTGCTGTAAGGTCATTTTATGAAATACAATGTATGAGTACACTCAGGCTTTTGATGTGATTTATTTACAACATGTCATCATAATCGTCCCCTTCATTTTCGTGCATTTCTACCTGGTTCAGTGTTGCATATGCCACCGTGACTGACTGAGTTACTATTCTTTGTACCATGCATTTGCATCATGAGATAATACATATTGACAGGAGACACAGAAGGCCCATGCATGCTATTACTGCAACTAAGAGAACCTTAAACAGATTTATCCATCCCCCTGTGAGCATCCAATCTAACCAAGAAGAGTTAGGATCTGGGTGGTCATGTGCCATGACATTTGGCAGATTCCGTAGGTTGTTTAATGCCCCCATTATGTTTGCAGAGTGTATACTATCTGGGATATATGTGCAACAGGTGTTATTCAATAGAACACAAATGCCCCCTGTTGATGCTGTTAGAATATCCAAAGCCATGCGGTTCTGAATTATCATGGCTCGCATAGCGCTCATTTCTGTGTTTTGACCCTCTTCTACTATTATGGAGTTATTTAGAAACAATCCAAATCGATAACTTAAAGTTTCTACACGCAGCATTAATTTGCCCACACCTAACCATGGTAAGAGAGATAATAATGTTTTATCATCTTTAGACCAAAGTTTAAATTCATCTGGGACATTGGTTCCCCAAATGGGGTCATGTGGTTTAACATCTATTTCCCTTTTTGATCTCCTATGTGGTATAACTATAGTCTGCTTACTAAGTACCACAGTGTGATCTGATGTGAAAACTGGGGCACATACACCATACAAACTGGGTGGAAGTACATAAGCGTTATTATCACATAACCATGCCACCCCTTCTATCCAGTATGTGCCGTTTCCGGGATAATTCCTGTAAGTGTAGAAGTAGTTACATTTCGTAGTATTCCCTACAAAATGAGTATGATTCCCTGTAATATTTTGTCTTATGCAGTGTCGATGGTTTCTGGGGTCTGTTACATATGCTTTGAATGGTTCTGATTTCCCTGTAATGTTGAGAGGTTGCCATTGTTTTCTGTCGCAAGGGCAGTTTTCTGGGTCACAACTGTAATTTAATCTCTGGTTACTGAAAGATTGGTCTGGCATAAGAAATAACTTTTTATTTGTATATCCTATCAGGCCCATTGATATGGTGCAACTTGTCTCGGTGAGGTTCATAGCTTTGACATATATGGTGGGGCCTTGGGAATGCACGGGCATTATAGAACACACATAACAATCAGTTTTATTTTGAGTTTTAGCTGTGTCATACACATAACAATACCAGTAATTTTGCAGAAATGTCGGTTGGTTTGGCTCCTGTAATGGCAAAACTAGCTTACAGTGGCTTTTATGGATCCAGGAAGGCCTCTCTGCTATTTTCAGAGCTGTGGGCGTTGTCAGGAGTATTTGAAACGGCGCTTTCCACCGAGGAGTGCTCCAATCCTTCCGGTGGAGTGTCTTAATCAGGACCAGGTCTCAAGGCCTCAGATTGTTCTGTGGGATAGGAGCAGAGATTATCGGCAGACCACTGGACATTTGTGTTTCTTTTGTCTGCAACATTTTATTCATCCACTCAGCTAATTAAGTTTCCTGTTGTGCTTTCTCTATTTTATTCATGTCAGAGGGCAGAGAAAACGGTCTGCCATGTACTATTTCTTTGAGAATACAAATTCACATCAGCAACTTGGTGTCACGTGATCTCAGACTCAGAATATAGTGGGTGGAGTTATACAATGATGTACAGTAGGTGGCAAATGGAGTAAGACCAGTTTGATTTGGAGTTATTCTCATCCATAATTTAACCAGGGATAGGCATTCGGGCCATGGCCTCCCTGTTTCTTCCATTGTTTTCCTTAATCTTTAACTGAAACCCTAATGCTCTAGAACTTAGTTCTATTAATTTATTTACAAAATGAGTTCCATTATCTGACCTTATAATCTGTGGGATACCATATGTGGGGAAGAAATGTGTCACTAGGTTCATCTATTACAACTAGGCAATATTTCTTCCCCCGTGTTTGCAACAAATTATGCATGATCTGCAAAAATTCTTTGCATAGTCAGAAAAATTTATAGTGTAGCATTAATGCTTTACCAGATGTAACATATTCCCCCTTTGACACGTGGGTCTTCCCAATGTGTCACTGTAGCCGCTGTGTTGTATACATTTTTTGGGAGGATTGGTTTATCTTCTATCTGATAGATGTCATCTTTTTTCTGTGCTCCTCTCTTTAGCCAGGCCTTTATTTCTGTCTTGGGTGCTGACTGTTGGGCGTCTTTCAGGTGAAAGATGATAAAAACCAAGGAAAAGACCTAAGTTAGGTTTATTATTGGGTTTGTCGGTGTAGGTGCCACATATGAGTCATCTTCGGATTTTATTTCATATAGCAGATCTGACATTTTCTCTTTAATAGGTTGAAATGAGTTAGTTCTGTCCCTGATGATGTTTTAAAACCTCTATTTTGCCAAATCTTAGCATGGTGATGTACTGATCCGAAAACGTATTGGCTGTCTGTGTATATAGTAAGTATTTGTCCCTCATGTAATTCACATGCTCTTACTACAGCATATAATTCTACTGTTTGGGCTGAGCATGTATTGGGTAGAGATTTAGCTTCTATTATTCTGTCGATGGTTGTTATTGCATAACCAACTCTATTCTTTCCATATTCATCTTTAGATGCTGAGCCATCTACAAACACAACACATGAATCTGGTATAAGGGCTTGAGAAATGTCTTGTCTGGGTTTTGTGTCTTCTTCAACTTTTGCTTTATAAGAATGTGGTTTTCCATCTTCTGCAGTAGGTATTAGAGTACTTGGATTTAAAGGGCACATCTTTTTAGAGTTATGGTTGGCTGTGATAATAATAGCGATGTCAGTGTGATATGCCTTGCATGTAGCGTCAGGTGCTTCTCTTAATATTCCTGACTTCAACATATCTTGTATTACTGGCTTAGTACCTTCTTCAGCTTCTGGCTTTAAGGGGTATTGGCGGACTGATAGCCTTTTTTCAGATATTAGTTTTAACCTTGTATGGTGGGAACCCCTTTATAAGCCCTACATCAGTTGATGATTGGGACCACAGTTCAGGTGGGACAGCAGCTAGGGCAGGATGCATGTTGCTCTCTTTGCTCTCAGCTAAGCCCTGTATTTGTCCCTCTGCCTCATCTAAATGTGTCCTTGGATGGACTTTGACTATCCACGCCAGAATGAGCTTCCAGATTCCTGTATTAGGATCTACCTTTGACAGTGTCAGTGCTGTTCCTGCAGAGGTTTAAAGCCTCTGTTTTTCCAAATTCGTATTATTCTTTTTTATCATATTTTATAAAGTAAGTCCTTATTACATTTAAAAATTAGATCAATATTTTTGGTAGTTGCTTTTATATTAAATAATGCTTTGTTTAGTTCTTATTAAAAATAAAAAATAAAAACTCACTCACTGATGAACACAAAAAAATGAAGGGCATATTATATCTTATAATTTTAGTTTGTCTTACCCAGTTTTATAGATACAACATACAGTTTCAGTCAACTTTGTATTTAGTTCAAGTAATTAAGTTTGTTTCAATTAACTCAAGTTTTCTCTATTTCAGTCCAGTCCAGTAATTCTGTTAAGGTTCATTTCATCTTATGTTAAGTTTGAGTGTAATTCGATCATTTTGTACCTGACTGGAAAAAGTCTAAACATCTGTTAAAATCTTTTTGTTTTACCATAGAGAACTGACCTAATATTATTATGGTACTGTTGAGGATCAGACTTGTCCTTGCAGTCTTTAATTATTGTGCACATATACTCTAATTTTTACATAACATGAAACAGATATTTATTTCACAAAAAACAGACAGTCAAATACAGACATTTGGCCACATGAAAGTTTAAATACCCTGTTTGTAAAATAATTATGAAAAATTGAAGACGGATCTATGAACTTTCTTATGGTTATCAGTATTTTCAATACAGGTAGAACCTTTGCCATCTTTATATGTTTTTTCGAAAAAGATTCTGGAAACCTTATTAAGATATAAATTTGGCAAAGATCATCAGAACATCAGACCTTTATTAGCGCTTTTAAGGTCCCTCAAAGATGCATTACAATGAAATCAGTCATTCCCATTCACACACATTCACACACTACTTACTTATTTCTCTGTCAGAGTCATTTTATTTACAAAAATTTGAACATAATTTGACTTCTATTATTCTTAAAATGCACATTGTTTCCTCCATAAACTTTACCTCCCCTTCTAAGTCAATTAGTTTACTTTGTTTCTTCCCCATTATGTTTTATGTTAGTTTAATTGTAGTATAAATGTCCCAGATAAAAGGTCACTGGCATGAGACTTTAAGGAGAGGACATTAACACGCCCTTCTACTGCGACTAATTCGCAGCGGTGTTAATTTTCTGGAATGAAATCCGACCTGAATCTCCAAAGTCACCAGTACGTAGTTTTAATCTGGGCAAAAGAAAACACAGGACTAGCAGAATCCTGCTGATTCTATTAAAATGCTTAGTCCTCCATACACACACAACACAGTCACACAGTTAGTTTCAGGTACCTTGTAATTTTTCTAAGTTAACTTGGTGTTATTTTATGAGCTCAATTTACTCCGTTCTTTTTACTTTTATAGCGCTTATTCTATTCCCTCGCAGGGGAATAACCCTTAGTCGTTTTATTTGGCCCCCTTCTTGGCGGGGCCCTACCTTAATTTGTCACTATTCCTTTCACGGTGGAATAAAACCATACCAATGCAGCGTCCTTACCGGCGACGCACTACCAACGACTGTTAAGTACTTTTCTTCTTTTATTTATATAGCGCTTACTCTATTCCCTCGCAGGGGAATAATCCTCAGTCGTTTTCTTTAATCCCCTTCACGGCGGGATTGTACCAAATTTGTCACTATTCCTTTCACGGTGGAATAAAACCATCCGAATGCAGCGTCCTTACCGGCGACGCACTACCAACGACTGTTAAGTACTTTTCCTATGAACTGTATTTTAAAACTGTCTCACCTCGGAGTTGACTTCTTGGTGACTCTCTGGACCCTGTGAGAGTCACCCCGCGCCGAGGAAGGCGATAACCCACTGGCCAGGTGTGAATTCACACACACCGGGACTTTCAGCCACTCCGGCTAATGGAGGCTGTGCAGCGGTGCTTCGCTCAACGTCAGGCTTCCCCCACGGATCCCAGAGTCACTGTTAAAGCAAAGAGAAATAAGGTTATTAAATTAATCCGGCTACGAAGGACCAATAAATGTTAGGTATTATTTAGTCAACTCAGAGGTAAGAACGATACAGTCATAGTTACTTGCAGCAAGGGTAGCCCACTTTGCAGTGCAACTACAAAGTTTTGACACCCTATCTCTTTATTTATATACACAATTCAACAGACAGTTCAGACAGGGTGTACAGGTCCTTCTCAAAATATTAGCATATTGTGATAAAGTTAATTATTTTCCATAATGTCATGATGAAAATTTAACATTCATATATTTTAGATTCATTGCACACTAACTGAAATATTTCAGGTATTTTATTGTCTTAATACGGATGATTGTGGCATACAGCTCATGAAAATCCAAAATTCCTATCTCACAAAATTAGCATATTTCATCCAACCAATAAAAGAAAAGTGTTTTTAATACAAAAAACGTCAAACTTCAAATAATCATGTACAGTTATGCACTCAATACTTGGTCGGGAATCCTTTTGCAGAAATGACTGCTTTAATGCGGCAAGGCATGGAGGCAATCAGCCTGTGGCACTGCTGAGGTCTTATGGAGGCCCAGGATGCTTCGATAGTGGCCTTTAGCTCATCCAGAGTGTTGGGTCTTGAGTCTCTCAACGTTCTCTTCACAATATCCCACAGATTCTCTATGGGGTTCAGGTCAGGAGAGTTGGCATGCCAATTGAGCACAGTGATACCATGGTCAGTAAACCATTTACCAGTGGTTTTGGCACTGTGAGCAGGTGCCAGGTCGTGCTGAAAAATGAAATCTTCATCTCCATAAAGCTTTTCAGCAGATGGAAGCATGAAGTGCTCCAAAATCTCCTGATAGCTAGCTGCATTGACCCTGCCCTTGATAAAACACAGTGGACCAACACCAGCAGCTGACACGGCACCCCAGACCATCACTGACTGTGGGTACTTGACACTGGACTTCTGGCATTTTGGCATTTCCTTCTCCCCAGTCTTCCTCCAGACTCTGGCACCTTGATTTCCGAATGACATGCAGAATTTGCTTTCATCCGAAAAAAGTACTATGGACCACTGAGCAACAGTCCAGTGCTGCTTCTCTGTAGCCCAGGTCAGGCGCTTCTGCCGCTGTTTTTGGTTCAAAAGTAGCTTGACCTGGGGAATGCGGCACCTGTAGCCCATTTCCTGCACACGCATGTGCACGGTGGCTCTGAATGTTTCTACTCCAGACTCAGTCCACTGCTTCCGCAGGTCCCCCAAGGTCTGGAATCGGCCCTTCTCCACAATCTTCCTCAGGGTCCGGTCACCTCTTCTCGTTGTGCAGCGTTTTCTGCCACACTTTTTCCTTCCCACAGAGGTGCCTTGATACAGCACTCTGGGAACAGCCTATTCGTTCAGAAATTTCTTTCTATGTCTTACCCTCTTGCTTGAGGGTGTCAATAGTGGCCTTCTGGACAGCAGTCAGGTCGGCAGTCTTACCCATGATTGGGGTTTTGAGTGATGAACCAGGCTGGGAGTTTTAAAGGCCTCAGGAATCTTTTGCAGGTGTTTAGAGTTAACTCGTTGATTCAGATGATTAGGTTCATAGCTTGTTTAGAGACCCTTTTAATGATATGCTAATTTTGTGAGATAGGAATTTTGGGTTTTCATGAGCTGTATGCCAAAATCATCCGTATTAAGACAATAAAAGACCTGAAATATTTCAGTTAGTGTGCAATGAATCTAAAATATATGAATGTTAAATTTTCATCATGACATTTTGGAAAATAATTAACTTTATCACAATATGCTAATATTTTGAGAAGGACCTGTATGTGTGTGAGACAGAAAGGAGGCTGGTTCACACAGAGATAACAATAATTCACACACACAGGGAGGAAGGCATAGTGCAGGTGCCTTGCAACACAAAGTTTTTACATGAGTGATAACAAGTTTTTGCACCCATCCAACACTTACCTAGTCAATAACCCTGTTTTCTTCTGAAGGATGAGTAAGCTGCAGCTGCTGTTTGGTTAATTTGTCTTCACAAACTCCTTAGATCAACTGCATAAATGTACGGTGCGTCAATGCACAACCTGGACAATACGTGCCTTTTACCTCAAAAGGTTCTCTGGAAAAGAATATCTCAGATAGCTTGTCCAAGGTTAGTAGGTGCAAAAAACGATCCTGACGGAATTAAAACAGTTTTAAAATCCTTGTTGATTCATTTCATTATCATGTGGAGATTGTGTTGATGCTTTGACTGTCTTTGACTGCTGCTAAGTACCAAATTTCCACCTGTGGGACAATAAAGAACTGAACTGGACTACAAAGAGTAACAGCAACCTTATAGTGCTTTACAGGTGCTTGTTATATAAAATATGGCAATAAGACATTTTATTATTTCAGTCACATTAACAAGCAAGAAAATATGCTCAGTGGTTACTTTATTGGGTTGTAGAATTAACTGGTAATGGGTTGGAATTAGGGTGACCAGATATCAAAAATCTGAATGCAGGACAAGGATGCTTATGAGGGACAATGTTGGACACATTACCAACACTATGATGACATCATAAGTTTTAATTAAACAAAGATCTCTGCTTTGTCTGTTGGTGCAAAACAATGAATTAGTTAATTAATTATTTCTTTCACGTGACATACTTCCCATTATATTCTATATAGCCTACTGATGTAAGCTATACAAGGAAATCCTTTTCTTGTTGTGTTTTATTTTACCAGCATCATGGTGCAAGGTTGGTCATGACGTGGGACACTGCTGCATATTTTGATTGACAGCTGATGTGGCTATGTGATGATAACTGCACCCCTGTTTTCCTTTACATTTCAGAAAAGTTCCAGTCGTATAGTTGTTTGACTTATCAGAATTTGACCCTGCCAAATGCGGGACATTGTTTCTGTTTGAAGGAAACGAGTGAAAAATGTGGCACAGTCCTGCACAAATCAGGACATCTGGTTACCCTTGTTGGAATGGGTCTTCAGAGCTGCCTTATTGTTAGGGTTTTATGACTTTTTATATTGTTTATCACTTGTGTCTGCTCTAAGTGCTTTCTTCCCCCATATGTCATAGACAAAGAGATAGGAGAGAAGGGTGAGTTATGCTATTATCAGCAACATCTAGGGACTGGTACCAATCCCCACTCCTTTCTCTGAAATCAAGACACATGAACCCTAACCTTTCTGACCCCACACACACACACACACACCTTGAATGTTGTTTGAACTGTGTGTGACCAAGCATGTATAAATAAAGAGGGAGGAGTGTTAATACTTTGTAGTTTTGCACTGCAAAGTGTGAGCTACCCTTGCCGCAAGTATAACTGACTGTGTTGTTTCCTTTCCTCTGAGTTGACTAAATAATACCTATCATTAATTTGGTCCTTCGAACCGGAGATTATAAGAACTAAACTGATTTTATCTTTCTTTGCAGTGACTGGCGGATCTCCGGGAGCAGCCTGACGTCGAGTTAAGCTCTGCCGTACAGCCGCATATAGGCCTGGTGGCTGAAAGTCCCGGTGTGTGACGTTCGCATCTGGCCGGTGGATTATTGTCTTACTCGGCGCCGGGTGACTCTGGAGGTCCGACAGAGTCACCTAGAAGTCAACTCCGAGGTGAGACAGTTTTAAAATACAGTACATGAGATAAGAGTAAGCGCTATATAAATAAAAGAAGAAAAGTACTTAAAAGTCGTTTGGTAGTGTCTCGCCGAAAGGAGACTGCATTGGAAAGGTTTTATTTCGCGGCAAGGAAATAGTGATAAATTTAGGTAGGATCTCGCCGCAAGGAGATCAGAGACGACTAGGCGCCGTAAAGTGAACTGGATAATTTGGTTGGTAACATTCCGCCGGAAGGGAATGAAATTAAGTGTTGAATAATAAAGAGAGCTCATAAACTAAGCTAGGTCGACCATACATATTGCTGAAGGGACATAAATATGTTAAAATACTAACTGTGTGACTGTGTTGTTTTGGGTGTTTGGAAGACTAAGCATTTTGGAAGAATCTTAGTAGGATTCTGCTGGTCTTGTGTTTTCTTTTTCCCAGAATAGAAAGACGTATTGATGATTCTTGGAGATAAAGGTCGGGTTTAATCCCAGAAAATTAACACCGCTGCGCAGTTAGTCGCAGTAGAAGGGCGTGTTAATGTCCTCTCCTTGAATCTCATGCCAGTGAACTTCTATCTGGGACATTTATAGTATTGTGAACTAAAATTAAACATCATGGGGAAGAAACAAAGTAAACTAACTAACTTAGAAGGGGATGTAAAGTTTATGGAGAATTATGTAAAAGGAGCAGGTATGATCTGTCATAGATGGAACAAAAAACATGGTTTCTTGGGTAAACTAAATATTAACGATATCTTAAAATTGCAAAGGGATTTAAAATTAGAAATAATGTATACCAAGAAACCAACTAAAAAGGAAAAGAGAAAGGTTGAGTATAAATCTTCAGACAAATGGCTGGAACAAAGTAAATTAAGAAACATTCAGAGGCAAGATAAGGAGGAGAAGCAACAGGAGAAGCTGACAGCTGCAGTCTTGGTGCGCCCACATGAGGAAACAGTGGTCGCATCCAGACAGCAAGGTGTTCAGCCCCCTGCCGTGCAGACAGTTGCAGGGCAGGCAGCTGGAGCACAGCAAATTGGAGGAGAAATAGAAGGAGCTGTTCCTAAAATTCCTATAAATAAGCAAGAAAAATTAAGTAATCCTTCTAAAACAGAAGAACAGAGCTCTTCTAGTGAGCCCTGGTCTTCTAATTCCTGGGGGGGTACAGGAGTGCGAACTAGGAGTCAAAATAAGAAAACTACCCCCAGCATATACCCAGGTGAAGCGTTAATGGCTCACGAACAGAAATTTCATCCATCTGAAATACATTTAGAGGGAGACACATTCCCTCTAGTTGAGGTAGCAAATCCAAACATAGGTGACGCTAATCACCGACAGCCGCCAACTATTCTAGTATATAGACCATGGACACAGGAAGACAGAACTGCTGCTTTAAAAGGTATCCCATCGATACAAGAAGGCGTGGAAGAATTTCTAGACGCTATTATAGAACTCAGAGGAAGTTTTCATCTTAATGGCAGAGAGATGCTCCAGTGTTTTACCCAGCTGTTTGGCCACCGCTGGTGCAGAGTAGCAGGAGGTTTCACTGGATGCGATGATTATGGTGACATACTAGCACATAATTCACTAGATTTAAGGGACGCCTTACGCTTACTCTTTGAAAGAATTCGAAGAGTTTATATACAGACTGCAGATTATGGTAAAATCTCACAATGCAAACAGAAGGACGGAGAAGACCCACAAGATTTCTTGGATAGGATGAGACGTATTTTTAGAGCAAACTCTGCTATACCATATGATGAAGCAGAGGCAGGAGCCTATCAGCAACAGTTGAAGAGAGCCTTTTTGCAAGGCCTTAAAATTGAACTCAGATGGTATATAAATAAACACTGGGTTCATCAAAATACAGGAACTGTTACACAAGCTTTGGAATACGCGGAGCACGCTCATAAAACACAACGAGAGAGGAAGACAGATACGTTTGGAATGCAAGACAGTTTAATGGCTTTGCATCGCTCAGGGGCAAGCGGGCAAAGAGGACGGAGGGGATTTAGAGGTCACAGAGGAGGAGGAGGAGGGGGGCCACGACACACCTACACACAGAGCAATGTGTGTCTGAGGTGTGGAAAGATAGGGCATTATGCTAGAGAATGTAGGACAATTTTACAAAACCCTGGCATAAGAGATGAAAACTGCTGGATCTGCAATGAGCCAGGACATTTTGCAAGAGAATGTAATGAAAAGCGGGTGTATAACCCCAATTCTACCCAGAATTGACAATTACAGCCACAGCCCCCACCTCCTCCCCCACTAGCAGAGAAAAACAGTAGTGAAATGGAGGAAGTTGATATACAAGCAGCACTGGAACTTATAGCACTAAGTAGGACGCAAGATTTGCCATATAAAAACATAATAATAAATGGCAAAGTATATAGCTGTTTGTGTGATACAGGGGCATGTAGAACTGTGCTAACTAAACCTCCACCCGGAGTAAAATATTCTAACACCGCAGTGCATGTTAGATCAGCAGCTGGCACATCAGAGGTACATTACCTAAGTGCACCAGTAACAATAACAGAACCTGAGACAAAACTTACTTGTCAGGCTCCCGTTCTGATAAGTCAAAAATGTCCAGTAAACCTGTTGGGAAGAGATCTTATGCAAAGGTTACTGAGCTCCATGTAACCATGAAATATAAAAATACTGCAGGGCCAGATTATCAGTATGATACTGTTTTTCACAGAGAAAATAATCAGACTGTTACCATACAGCATCTGTATGTTGACCCCAAAACAGGGAAATCTTCCACCTCAATCATACTGTCAGGAAGACAGCTTCAACAGTTTAAAGGCAGTACACCTCATCTGTCATTAACTAAACCTGTGGGGGGGTCAGTGGAAAGAATTAGAAAACTTTATACAGCGTGCTGAAAGAGGGAGATATGAGGCATTAACAAGCTCTGACTGGAAAATAGATCCTAACACAGGAATCTGGAAACTCACTTTAGGGTGGATAGTCAAAGTTCATCCAAAGACACATTTGGATGAGGCAAAGTGACAGATACAGGGTCTAGCTGAAAGCAAAGAGAGCAACAGGCACCCTGCCTTAGCTGCTGTCCCACCTGAACTGTGGTCCCAATCATCGACTGATGTAGGACTTATAAAGGGGTTTCCACAATATAAGGTTAAATTAATATCTGAAGAACGGCCAGTAGTTCGCCAGTATCCCTTGAAGCCAGAAGCTGAAGAGGGTATTAAGCCAGTAATACAGGATATGTTGAAATCAGGAATATTAAGGGAAGCACCTGATGCTACATGCAACACACCTATTTTTCCAGTGCAGAAAGTCAGCACAGGAAAGTGGAGGATGGTTCAGGATCTTAGAACGATAAATAAAATAGTGTGACATGCGAGTCCAGACGTCCCGAATCCACATACATTACTGCATTCATTAACTCCAGATAAAAAATATTTCTCAGTGGTAGATCTTAGCAATGCTTTCTTTACAGTACCACTGCATGAAGAGTCACAGCATTTATTTGGCTTTCAGTTTAAAGGGAAAAAATACACTTACACCAGACTACCACAAGGCTTCAGTGAAAGTCCACATGTATATACACAAGCCTTAAGATACTCTATGAGCACCTGTGAGGTGCCTGAACATAGTCAAGTCCTGTTGTATGTAGATGATATTCTTATAGCTTCAGACACTCAACAACACTGTGAGGAAGCTACTATAACAGTTTTGAAACATCTCTACCAGACGGGGCACAAAGCCTCTAGGGATAAACTGCAGTTTTGCAAGGAGAAAGTGATTTATTTGGGACATATTTTATCACAACATGGTCGTTCCCTCCTAAGTAGTAGAAAAACAGCCATACAAGAAGCCCCAAAACCACGAACTAAACAACAAATGATGTCCTTTCTGGGACTGTGTAATTTTTGCAGAGAATGGCTACCAGACTATGCAGCCATTGTACAACCCTTGCAATCTATGATCTATGGCAAAGACATGACATTAAAAGACAAAATCACATGGACTAAGGAAGGAGAAGTAGCATTCACAGAGCTAAAAAATATGCTTCAAATAACAGTCACCTTAGCTCTGCCGGATTATAGCCAGCCTTTCACACTTTGTGTAGATGCATGTAAGGGTTATATGAAAGCTGTATTAACCCAACCATTTGGCTCCAAAAACAGACCTTTAGCATTTTATTCTAAAAAATTGGACTCTGTGGCATCTGGATTTCCAAATTGTCTGCAGAGCTGCATCGCCGCAGTAGAAGCCGTGAAGCAGACAGCTGAAATTGTGTTGTGCCACCCGCTCACACTGAAGGTTCCTCATTCAGTGTCACTTATATTGCTACAAACTTCACTTCCTTTTTTGACTCATGCAAGGCATATTACGTTGACCTCATTGTTACTCTCACAACCAAATATAACTCTGCAAAGTTGTGGTCCACTGAACCCTAGCACATTAATTCCAACAGCAGAAGATGGAAAACCACATTCTTGCAAAACAAAGGTTGAGGAAGACACAAAACCTAGGCAAGATATCTCTCAGACACCTCTGGAAAACTCACAAATAAGTTTTGTAGATGGATCAGCATCAAAAGATGAATATGGAAAAAACAGAGTTGGTTATGCAGTAACCACTGAAACTAAAATTATAGAATCACAGGCCCTGCCCCATACATGCTCAGCACAGACTGCAGAGCTGTATGCTGTTATCAGAGCGTGTGAATTATATGAAGGAAAAATCCTAACCATTTATACAGACAGCCAATATGTATTCGGTTCTGTTCACCATTTTGCTAAAATATGGGAAAATAGAGGGTTTAAAACATCAGCTGGAACAGAATTGACACATTTTAATCTGTTAAAACGACTGCTGTTAGCTATCCAGCTACCTGCAAAGATAGCACTTTGTAAATGTAAAGCGCATCAATCTGATGAAGCCATGGAAACGAAGGGAAACACCTTTGCTGATATTTCTGCTAAAATAGCTTCGAGACTTCCCTTCACTTTGAAAATGTCAGATCTCTTGTTTATAGATACAGATGTGCTGAAAGATCAGCTGCAGAAGTTAAATCTTGGCTGAATAGAGGGGCCATAAAGAAAGATGACATTTATCATTTGGGAAATAAGCCCATATTACCAAAGAATTTATACAAGACGGCGGCCCATGCGACACACGGGGTTTCCCATGTGTCGAGAGGGGGAATGATGCACTTAGTAAATCTACATTTCCACACCATAACTTTTTCTGACTATGCAAGAAACTTTTGTAGATCATGTATTATTTGCTGCAAACATAATCCACAGGGGAACATGAGACCCAAAAGAGGCCAGTTCCCAGCAGCTATTCATCCCTTTCACACGATACACATGGATTTCATAGAGTTATCATGGTCAGGGGGAAATAAATATTGTTTAGTGGTCATAGATGCATTTTCGAAGTGGGTAGAAATGTACCCTGCAAAGCACTGTGATGCGCTCACAGTGGCGAAGAGTTTAGTGACACATTACTTCCCTACATATGGTATCCCACAAATCATAAGATCAGATAATGGGACTCATTTTGTAAATAATGTAATAGAACTGTGCTCTAAAGCATTAGGGGTTCAGTTAAAAAACCATTGTTCTTACCACCCACAATCTGCTGGGCTGGTTGAACGAACAAATGGAACAATAAAAAATAGATTAAGGAAAACAATGGAAGAAACAGGGAGGCCATGGCCTGAATGTCTATCTCTGGTTAAATTATGGATGAGAATAACTCCAAATCAAACTGGTCTCACTCCATTTGAAATAGTACATGGCAGACCTTTTCCATTGCCATCAGAAATGGATTACATAGGAAAAGCACAGCAGGAAACATCATTAGCTGAATGGATGAATAAGATGTTACAAACAAAAGAAGTACAGTTGTCCAGTAGTCTGCCAGTAAATTCTGCTCCGATTTCACAGGAGAACCTGAGGCCTGGGAATCTGGTCCTGATTAAGACACTTCACAGAAAGGACTGGAGCACCCCCTGCTGGAGAGGGCCATACCGTGTTCTTCTGACCACACCAACAGCTCTGAAAATCGCAGAGACCATCCTGGATCCACAAGAGCCACTGTAAGCTAATATCACCGTTACAGGAGCCAAACCAATCGACGGGGTAACAGGGGAATGACCGGGTACAAAGGGGTTTGATCCATATGGTCTAACATCTCAAACCGGCGAAGAAAACAACTGACTTGTGCCCAATTTAGCATGGCTTTCTGTGACGTGTGGACAGGACTGATAAGCCTGAGCTTAAACCTGGTAGCAGGGCTCTTTCTCTGTTTAAGACAGGATCCACAGGATGTAACATCACACGAGAAGAGATGGACAAGATGAACACTGGACCCAAAAAGCAGATGATTATGATGACATGTTGTAAATGAATGTATCTTCAATGCCTGAGTGTATTCATACTTGTACTTCATAAAATGACCTAATAGCAGAAAATCGAAAGAAGTTGCTGTTTAAGTGAAATGAGAAAAAGTGCAATGATGATATGAACAAGGCTTGTTTTAATTCTTTTATTTTTTATTATTATTACATTTATTTCTTTGCTTTATTATATTGTTTCACTCTGCCATGATTGGTGGTTGCCTAGGGCGGAGGAACCGTGTAAGTGTTTCCCACAAAATAATCTGTTTTCCGTCCTGTGGGTTTGTGCTTACACAGAGTGTTTCATTTTACATGTATTTACTCATGACTTATTTGTGATAAAACAGGGGGGAACTGTTAGGGTTTTATGACTTTTTATATTGTTTATCACTTGTGTCTGCTCTAAGTGCTTTCTTCCCCCACATGTCATAGACAAAGAGATAGGAGAGAAGGGTGAGTTATGCTATTATCAGCAACATCTAGGGACTGGTACCAATCCCCACTCCTTTCTCTGAAATCAAGACACATGAACCCTAACCTTTCTGACCCCACACACACACACACACACACACACACACACCTTGAATGTTGTTTGAACTGTGTGTGACCAAGCATGTATAAATAAAGACGGAGGAGTGTTAATACTTTGTAGTTTTGCACTGCAAAGTGTGAGCTACCCTTGCCGCAAGTATAACTGACTGTGTTGTTTCCTTACCTCTGAGTTGACTAAATAATACCTATCACTTATATCTCTGTGGCACAGATTCAATGAAATGTCAGAAACATTTTGGTCCATATTGGCATAATATCATTACATGGTTGTTGCAGATTTGTCAGCTGCACATATATGATGAAAATCTCCTGTTGGCCATAGCCATCAGAAGGTAAACTGTTGTTATAAATGAATGGACATGGTCAGCAACAATGCTTACATAAAGACTGTGGAAATTAATTAATGCTCAGTTGGTACTAAGGGACCAAAAGTGTGCCATAAAATATCCCTCAAACAGCTACACCACCAGCAGCAGTCTGAACCTCTGATACTCAGCAGGATGGATCCATAATTTCGTGTAGTTTATGTCAAACATTGACGCTTCAATCTCGATGCAGCAGCTGAAATCAAGACTCGTCAGACCGGGTAACATTTTCCAATATGTAATTGTTTGATTTTGGTGAGGCTGTGTGAAATGTAGCCTCAGTCTCCTGATCTTCAACACCCCAAATGTGAGACCACAATCTGCACATGTTGAAACCACAGTGGATGAGCAGTTTCTGAAATACTCAGACCAGCTCATCTGGTACCAACCACCATGCTACAACCAAAGATGCTTAAATCCTCTTTTTTCCATTGTGATGCTTGGTTTGAACTTCAGCAAATCTTCTTCACCTCACCATGATACGTAACTGCATTAAGTTGCTGCTATGTGATTGGCTGATTCACTATATGTGTTTAAAAGCAAATGAATCGGTGTTTCAAAAAGTGGCCGAATGAGTGTATGTGAATGAGAGCAGCTTTATTTGCTGTGTGGCTTTGATACATCAGCATAAATACTATATAAATTCATGGTTTTTAAAGACACATTTGAAGGCTTCTTTTTCATGTTGAAATAATTATATTACATATGGACCCACATATGTAAATGTTTTCTAAAACCACTTGTCTGCTTTTCCGACTTTGTGTTGTTCTCTCACAAATAAACCCCCAAAAAATTCGTTGTAGGTTTTTAACCTTTTTATTAAGATAATTGTAAGTTTGATTATTTAATATGTTGGTGAGGTCTGTCCTTGTTATTTTGTTTCCACTTTTTTGTCAACTGGGTTCCTGCACTTTTTTGTATATCCACATTCCATAAATTTCCAAGACTCAAATTTCCAGAGTTCGTAGTCCTTATTGAGATTGTTGAAAGTTTAAAATAAGATAATCAAATAAAAAATCTATAAATAATTATGATTAAAAACAAGTAAATAAATGAATAAACTTTATATCTATGGCAACTATTACATATTAATATTGACAGTGGTAAAGCTAACAGTGGTAAATAAATAAAGAAACAAACAAACAAAGAAGGAAGGAAACAAAGAAAGAAACATAAATATTTTCCATACTCTATTCATATTTGTTCCAATCTTCACCAGACCTGGAACACTAGCTGCTGACCAGACTCGCCGGTGTAGCAGGAGCTGACGCTGTGTGACAGAGGGCGGACCATAAAGGAGGGGCGCACACGGACTGAACGCACACACAGCATACTGCTGCCTGGGGCGCACATCAATCTGTTCTTTCTGGATTTTAGAGGAAACATTTTTTTTCAGTCACTTTCTGCGTCTGTTCATTTCTGTCCAGTTCTTTTTTTCATCTTTTCTTGCATTGAATCACAACAATTACCGTTGAGTACGTTTACCTCAGTAAGGCGCACATGGAGCCCTACACGGTCCCTGGAGCGCAGCTCTCTCTGTCCGACCTGTACTACCCCTTTAACGTTTCCATCCCGGGGGAAGCCGAGCTGAACTCCTCGGAGCCGGAGAGCCCGGTGAGGAGCGCCGAGGGGATGATCATCCCCGTGTCCATCACTGCGCTCTACTCGGTCATTTGCGTCGTGGGACTGCTGGGCAACGTGCTCGTCATGTACGGCGTGGTCAGGTAAATACATGGACAGTGGATGAATGGGATGTTATATGATATTTTTTTTTCCCCCGTGAATGCGAAATAAGATTAAGTCCAATTTGGATTTCGTAAACTGAAACGTGACTTCTAGGTCGATGAAAGTTACTGACACTTAGAAATGAGAAAATAATTTTAGTGCAGTAAAAATCCAGATTTTTATTTTACCAATTTGTTCAGTGATGACAAAATCCCATTTTATGAAATAATCGTTTTTTTAACAAAGCGCCTGGTGTCACATAAAGACTGCTCTCCTATATTTAGAGCAATCTTTGACCATTTCTCATTGCACAGTGTAGATGGTCCAAAGTCCCGGCTGTCTTCAGCTCACCCCGCAGGTTTCCCAACAGGAAAAAGATCTTTGGGCTAGGATGATGATGATAGAAGGTTGATTTTGAGCCTGATTAACCATTTCTTACTTGTTTTGGCTATATGTATTGGATCACTATCTTGATGAAACCCCCAATAACACCTAATTTTCAGTTTATTGGTGAAGTTTACCAAATTTTTATTTTAAATATTCGGGCATTTCAAAGAGTTCATAATTGCTTGCAGTCCAAAAAGGTTACCAGAATATTTGGAAAAAAAGCTGACCCACAGAATTATGCGTTTTTCATTGTACATAACAGTAAGCATGATATGCTTTTGAAGATATCATCCTTTTCTTTATGCCGAACTCACCATAGTGTTTAAAAGCTCAATCTTCATCTGTCATCTGACCAACGCATACAGTTGTATTTAAAGTCTCTGTAGAGTTTAACAGTTTCACATTTACATTTTACAGAAATTCCAGATTTTTTTCTGGCATCTCTCCCACATAAAAACAATATTATCTTATTGTTTTTATGCAGAGTTGGTCAACCCAATATGAAACTCTTTGCTGACACAGTGCACTTGGAGATGTTTTTTTTTTTTTTACCTTCCTTACCATCCTGCTCCCTGTGCGTAGGGGCAATATGAACACTAGTCCTCGTCCAACCTAGGGGTCAGAGCAAGAAGAAGGTGTCCTATTATAGTCACACCCCTGGGAAACAGAAAGTTCTGGACTATTAATTAACTCTGATCAACCTAAAATAGAAATTTTATAACATGAAAATTCTTCCACCTGAGATTTGCTTTAAGTGATTATTTATTTAAATGCAACAATTTTCCCATATAAATAAATTGACTAAAATGAAAAGCTGGATTATGGAGGAAATGGAGGTAGGTTAGAGGCTGTTGAAAGCACTGAATCCAACTGAGATCATGGCGCTTTCTATGTGTTTCTGTTAGAGAAAGGACTGGTCACAACCTGATCCTGGTTAGGGCTTATTGATCTTTAATGTCACAAAGGAACCATCTTAGTAATGTTATTTAAACATGAAAAGACAATTTGGACCAGGTAAAATGAAACATCTTTTATCTTCTACTTTTTCTGATTCTGTGCATTTGTATAGCTTGCATGAATTGAACACATTCAGGTTTAGATGGATGACGGCATCTGACAGCCATATGCTAAAGCTGTAGTAATTTCATGCCGGAATGACTTGCCCCAACAGGGGGCAGTAGATGCATTAACAACCCAAATATTGAATAACAAGCCTCATCTGAAAAAAAGAGAACAAAAAGCAGAACTTAATATCTGCTGTAGGTTATGCACATCTTCTACCTTTTACATACTTTGTTTTTTTTTTTTCCCTTATTTTCAATGACTGGCATTAAACAGACTAGAAGTTGCCCTATTTAATGTTTTTTTTTTCCTTTTTTAGCATTTGAAATGTATTCTTTTTAAACTTTGAGAATATTATGTGCATACTTGACTTTGGAATTTCTGGTTGCAAAATATACCTTCTGTCCTGTCTTCAATCCCTTTTAAAAGAGACCACATCCTCCGTTCCACAACAGCCATTGGTTTCAGTTTTGGCATGATGTTGACATCTTATCAATGGAGGAAGAAGCTTTCCTCCCTGTCTGGGAACTTTCCTAAACTCTAAACTCAAAACAAATATGTCCTGAAAAATATGGTGCAGTCTGTGAAGAAAGTGGGGGACACAACAAACCCACCAGACTTCGCTTATCAAAAAACCACAGTTATTCACTATTCACAACATTTCTGCAATAAAATTGGATTTCTACATAATTTTCCTTTAAAAAGTTATTACAGCGATCTTTACAGACATATGAAAGTTAAAAAAGAATACACACAAAAATTACGAATATAAGGATGTGACAGATATAAAAATCTGGGAAGCTTAACAATTTTTAAAATAGTACCTAATAAAATGTATTTTGAAACAGTGTAGGAAAATCCCACAATGACACCAGAGCCATTTCAGAAAAGTCATCCTAGCTTGGGAGCTAACTTGTGCTAAGTTTAATGTTTCATTACACTGCTTTGTCATCGCACAAAAGTATTGTGACAATTGTTTAAACTCATCATTAAGTAAACTTAAATAAAGATATATAAAATGGCACTCCTTAAACAACAATATTTTCTATGATTTACTGTGAGCAGAAACACCTAACATCTTCTGTTTTTCTATGTGTTTCACCCAGGAAGATAAATCATGGCGCACCACCTCCTACCTCCATTTCCTGAATAAATAATCCTTGGCTTTAGTGTAAATAACCCGTATAAACAGCTATGATGTTTAGAGATTGGAGTTGTTTAAGAAGGTAGAATTCAGCTTTGGTACTGGTGCTTCTTTGTCTAGTTGTTTGCTTTAGCAACTGTATCCAACTAATCTTGATTTATACAAAATAAAAACACCCATCTTTAACCAGTTATGTATCACAGGGAAGATATTAACTGCTTATAAGCTTTTAATAGAACCTCAGTTGAATTTTTTTAACTATCCCTTGAAGGATTTAGCCTCCATCATAAATGTGTCTTCTTTACCTAGTATTTCAACATGGCTACGTTACCATTGCTATTTTGTGCAATACTACTAGGTTAAAACAATTTCAAGCCACAGATATTGTATTTTACTAGAAACAGTTACCTATCTCACCTCTTGTTATTGAGACTGATAATGTACAGTCCAAATAATTACAATAAAATACAAGTTAAAGATACTGAATCAAAAACTTTACAAGTGTACACAATGAATACAAAAACATATAAGGCTTTATTTAGAATAAAATAGTAACATAAAATGGAAAAGGTCCAGAATAATAAACCATTAGATGCAACACACATCCTGACTTTGATTCAGTCTGAAAGCTTTTGTTAAAGAAAAACCAAAAACATCCATCTGTAAGTTGTTTTCCCACTGCTGCATATAAATAAGAAAACCTCATGAATTTTGGATTTTGGTCTTCGCTCAAATGCCTGTTTAAAAGCACTATTGATAGTAGATATGCATGGATCCTCACGTCAGTGTGGATTGGGAATTGGGCGGTTGCGATGTTGAGAGCTCTTGGTCTGATTGCCTGTGGAAAGGCTCACACTGACATCTCTGGGGATGGTCTGTTCTGTTATTTAGGATAAGTCTGCAGTACAAGCCCCTCTTATCTTCTAGATGTCCTCTCCTCCACCTTCTGGCTGCTACACCTATTAGAAGAAAACTAAGTTGATTACTTATCATGACCTGTATGAGAGGTTAAATAGTAAACAAGGTAAAAAGGAAGTGTACCGAGTAGCTTAACAGAGGTATGGAGCGAGAAGGTATGTACAGCAGGTTGAGTTGATAAAAGAAAGACAGGGGACAAGTGTGTGGTTGGAGAAAAATATGTGAGGATAATACCGGAAATGTCTGAAGAGAGTGAGACAGTGGTGCAGTTGAGTCACTGATAGGTTCAAGGTAAGTATGGGGTTACACCAGAGATCAGCTCTGAGCCCCTTCTTGTTTGCTGTGTTGATGGATAGGTTGACAAATGAGGTCAGACAGGATGTTTGAAGATGGCATTGTAGTCTGTGGTGAAAGTATGGAGCAGGTAGAGAAGAACATAGATAGAGGTATGCCTTAGAGGGAAGATGAATGAAGGTCAGCAGATGTAATACATGTGCGTGAATGAGCGTGAGGCAGGTGCAAAGTTGTATTTAGATGGGGCAGAAATAGTTAAATCAGCTGAGTTTAAATACCTGGGGTCAACCATCAAAACCAGTGGGCAGTGTAAAGTAGAGGTGAAAAAGTTGGTTAGTGACAGGATCTGATTCCATTTTTGAATTTTAAAGACTATTGAAAGTAAAAAACAAAGGTAGAGGTAGTAGCTCTAAATCAAAAATAAAAATGCAAGAATTTATCCCCATTTGTGCATTAAACCGTTTAACCCTAATGTACATGTCATTGGTTGATGTGGCTGAAAATGGTAAAACTTCTCAGTTTTGATGCATTTAATGAAAGGAGGAAAACATTTATTTTTCTCCACTTGGTCTGTTCAATACATATCAGAGCTGATCCAGCTTAAACCTGCAGATTTTGTTTGTGGCCCATTCATTGGTGCAGGTTTAAAATATGTTATTAGCCATACTTTTAGGTTTGAGTATGTAAATAAAACCTATCAAGTAATTACCAGGTTCAGGGAAACCAAGATCTATTTATCCAAAAACCTCTAGTGTAAAACCTTTCAATTTAAACTTCAGCCCCATCCCATTTAAAAGACATTCCTGATTTAAACTCTAGCAAGACGCCTTTTTTCTTATGAAGTTCGGGGAAGAAAAGATGGGGTGGGTTGCAGCAGGAGAGACTGGACTACGTGAGGGGTGAGTGTCTGATGAAATCGGTTAAAGAGCTGGTTCAGATCATTCAGCAACCGTAAATCTCCTACAGCCTGGGGGTTTGGTTTGTGACCTAAAATAGTTTTCAGGTTTTTCCAAACCTTACACATGTTTGCTAATATGGATGTGTAGACAATAGTCTATTCGTTGTATACTTCTGAAAAACATGTCACTGTGAAAGCTCTTGTAGATTCTGCTCTATTAACAGTCTGGGTGTTAATAGAGCAAACTGTGTGCTTCTTCCTACGTACCACCTACTCCTTTCTGCGTTTGGGTCTAACCAGCAGGTAACACTGGCGCAGCTTTCTTAGTAATCCATGCATCTCATCTAGCATTAACAACTGCATATTGGACATATTTAGTTTTTCTCTTAACAATGGCTTACTTCTTACAACTCTTCCATTAAGACCAAATTTGCAGATTGCACAAATAATAGTTATCTTGTCACCAAATTATTCCAACTGAGGTGATGGGTCAGACAAAGAGCGGTTCAAGAATCCCTCATGAGGACAAAAGTATCGAGGCACGTGACGTCGCCCGGTACGGCAGAGCCGGGGTCCCACCCTGAATCCAGGCCTGGAGTTGGGACTCGCTGAAGAGCGCCTGGTGGCCGGGTCGCTCCTCGCGGGACCCGGCCGGGCCAAGCCCGAATGAGAGACGCGAGGCCATCCCCCAGTGGGCCCACCATCTGCAGGGGGAACTGTGAGGGACCGGTGCAATGAGGATTGGGTGGCGGACGAAGGTGGAGACCTCAGCGGTCCGATCCCCGGATGCTTAGGCTGGCTCTAGGGACGTGGACGTGGAATTTGGATACAAAAAAATTTCCCAAGCTTTAAACATCCCAAGGAGCACTGTGCAAGCAATCATATTGAAAAGTGGGGTGTGCAATATTATTCGGCCCTTTTACTGGGGGGGAAGGAGCCTGAGCTTGTGCGGGAGGTCGAGAGATATCGACTAGAAATAGTCGGGCTCGCCTCCACGCACAGCGTGGGCTCTGGAACCCATCTCATTGAGAGGGGTTGCACTCTCTACTACTCTGGAGTGGCCCACGGGGAGAGGCGGCGGGCTGGTGTGGGTTTGCTTGTTGCCCCCCAGCTCAGCCGTCTCTTGTTGGGGTTTACCCCAGTGGATGAGAAGGTCGTATCCCTGCGCCTTCGGGTTGGGGATAAGTCTCTGACTGTCGTCTCGGCCTACGGGCTGAGTGGTAGTGCGGAGTACCCAGCCTTCTTGGTGTCCCTGTCGGGGGTGCTGGATAGTGCCCCTCCCGGGGACTCCATTATTCTGCTGGGGGACTTCAATGCCCACGTGAGAAATGACAGTGACACCTGGAGAGGCGTGATCGGGAGGAATGGCCTCCCCGATCTGAATCCGAGTGGTGTTTTGTTTTTGGACTTCTGTGCTAGTCACGGATTGTCCATAATGACCACCATGTTCAAACATAAGGGTGTCCATCAGTGCACTTGGCACCAGGACACTCTAGGCAGGAGGTCGATGATCGACTTTGTTGTCGTATCATTAGACCTTCAGCCGCATGTTATGGACACTCGGGTGAGTTGGATACGCTGGAGGAGGAGAAAGCCGGACAGACTTGGCAGGCCCAAGCGCATTGTGAGGGTCTGCTGGGAACGCCTGGCGGTGCCCTCGTAGCTGCTGCTGTAAGGTCTGCGGTGCCTGTCGCGGCGGCAATCCCAGAACCCGGTGGTGGACACCGGCAGTAAGGGATGCTGTCAAGCTGAAGAAGGAGTCCTATCGGCTGTGGTTGGCTTGTGGGACTCCTGAGACGGCTGACGGGTACCGTGAGGCCAAGCGTGCTCCGGCCCGGGCTGTGGCAGAGGCAAAACTCGGGCCTGGGAGGAGTTCGGTGAGGCCATGGAGAAGGACTACCGGTTGGCCTCGAAGCGATTCTGGCAAACCGTCCAGCGCCTCAGATGGGGGAAGCAGTGCTTCGCCAACACTGTTTATAATGGGGGTGGGAGGCTGCTGACCTCAACTGAGGACATTATCGGGCGGTGGAAGGAGTACTTCGAGGATCTCCTCAATCCTGCCATCACGCATTCCGTGGTGGAAACAGAGGCTGGGGACTCGGGGCTGGACTCTTTCCTCACCCAGGCTGAAGTCACAGAGGTGGTTAAAAAGCTCCGTGGTGGCAAGGCTTCGGGGGTGGATGAGATTCGCCCTGAGTACCTCAAGTCTCTGGATGTTGTTGGGCTGTCATGGTTGACATGCCTCTTCAACATTGCGTGGCGGACGGGGAATGTGCCTCTGGACTGGCAGACTGGGGTGGTGGTCCTATTCATAAGAAGGGTGACTGGAGGGTGTGTTCCAACTACTGGGGGATCACACTCCTCAGCCTCCCTGGTAAGGCCTACGCCAGGGTATTGGAGAGGAGAGTCCGGCCGATAGTCGAACCTCGGCTTCAGGAGGAGCAGTGTGGTTTTCGTCCCGGCCGTGGAACACTGGATCAGCTCTATACCCTCTACAGGGTGCTCAAGGGTTCATGGGAGTTTGCCCAACCGGTTTACATGTGTTTTGTGGACCTGGAGAAGGCATTCGACTGTGTCCCTCGTGATGCCCTGTGGGGGGTGCTCCAGGAGTATGGAATCGGGGGCCCTTTATTAGGGGCCATCCGGTCCCTGTACGAGCGGAGCAGGAGTTTGGTCCGCATTGCCGGCACTAAGTCGGACCTGTTCCCGGTGCATGTTGGACTCCGGCAGGGCTGCCCTTTGTTACCGGTCTGTTCATAACTGTTCATAACTTTTATGGACAGGATTTCAAGACGCAGCCAAGGGCCGGAGGGGGTCTGGTTTGGGGACCAATGGATTTCGTCTCTTCTTTTTGCAGATGACGTGGTCCTGCTGGCCCCCTCTAGCCAAGACCTACAGCATGCGCTGGGGCGGTTCGCAGCCGAGTGTGAAGCGGCTGGGATGAAGATCTGTTCCTCCAAGTCCGAGGCCATGGTACTCGACCGGAAAAGGGTGGCTTGTCCTCTTCAGGTTGGAGGGGAGTCCCTGCCTCAAGTGGAGGAGTTTAAGTATCTTGGGGTCTTGTTCACGAGTGGGGGAAAAATGGAGCGGGAGATCGACAGACGGATCGGTTTGGCTGCCGCAGTAATGGGGGCACTGTGCCGGTCCGTTGTGGTGAAGAGAGAGCTGAGCCGAAAAGCAAAGCTCTCAATTTACCGGTCGGTCTACGTTCCTACCCTCACCTATGGCCATGAACTTTGGGTCATGACCAAAAGAACGAGATCCCGGATACAAGCGGCTGAAATGAGCTTCCTCCGTAGGGTGGCCGGGGACTCCCTTAGAGATAGGGTGAGGAGCTCGGCCATCTGGGAGGGGCTCGGGGTAGAGCCGCTGTTCCTCCACATCGAGAGGAGCCAGTTGAGGTGGCTTGGGCATCTATACCGGATGCCTCCTGGACGCCTTCCTCGGGAGGTGTTCCAGGCACGTCCCACCGGGAGGAGGCCCAGGGGACGGCCCAGGATACGCTGGAGGGACTATGTCTCTCGGCTGGCCTGGGAACGCCTTGGGCTCCACCCGGAGGAGCTGGAGGAGGTGTCTGGGGAGAGGGACGTCTGGGCGTCTCTGCTGAGTCTGCTGCCCCGCGACCCGGTCCCAGATAAGCGGAAGACGATGAGTACGAGTACGAGTACGAGGTGGGGACCTCTGCAGTTTCTCCATAGTTACCATGGGCTGCTTCTGTAATTAATACCCGTCTTGCACTGGTAGGTTTCTTAGAACTTTTCTATTTATGAATAATGAATTGATAAATATTCATTAAGATATTTAAAGCTTGATTTTATTTCTGGGTATCATAATAATGGCTGCACATTAGCGCAGCTGGTAGCACTGTTGCCTTGCAGCAAGACGGTCCTTGGTTTGAATCCTGGCTTGGAATCTTTCTGCACAGTTTGTATGATGTCCACGTGCATTCATGGCTTCTCTTTTAGGGTACTCTGGCTTTATCCCACAGTCCAAAAACATGACTGTTTGGTCAATTGGTCTCTACCAATTGTCTTTATATGAGTGTATGAATGATTGTTTGTCCTGTGGGCCTCTGTGTTGCCCTGTGATGGACTGCCCACCTGTCCAGGGTGTATCATGCCTCTCACCCAATGACAATGGAGATAGGCACCAGCCTCCTCATGAATTATTTATTTTTTACTTAATTGTTATTTGTCACTTCATGTTGGTCTTTCACATAAAATCCCAATAAAGTGCATTTAAATTTGAAGTCCTCCCCAGTACTGGGGCAAAAACTGTTTTTGTCTCTACTTATCCTGTGCTCTCCACAGAAACATAAGAATCTCGGCTAAAAGCCAATGTAAACCAAATCTACAAAAACCAAACAGTTAAAACTACAAGCAATTGAATGAGAAAATAAACTACACAAAATGATGTCACCCCAAAACTCAGTCTCAGCTGTTCACCATACAGCTTCTACACACACAACAAGCATGACTGTTGAAAGCAGAGATCTCACTGATTCTAAAAATATGAGTTTAATCACAACCCACCGAGGACTAACTCAACCACCAGCAGAAGACCACCAGAATTATCACTTGCATTTGAAAAACATAAATATTAAAATAATGATTATTTAAATAGAGTTTGTAATTTCTGAGAAAAACCCAATTAGATATGGGTATGTTATGTTGAGCACAAACGTCACGAAAACCCCTTGGGGCTTAAGAGGTTAAAATAACAAAATAGGGGAAAGATTAAGATGCCTGATTGCTTTGTCAAGGCAATGTATATGATTTGAGCTGAAATGTATTCATGAAAAAAGATGCAAGCCCATCATAGAGTGGTTTGTAGTTTCTCTGCTGTTCTAAAGTTGAAAAAGAAGGGTTCAGTCAGCTAAAGCAGCCACTTCGCAGCTTCTCCAATACCATATATACAGTGCCTTGCGAAAGTATTCGGCCCCCTTGAACTTTTCAACCTCTTGCCACATTTCGGGCTTCAAACATAAAGATAAAATTCACATTTTTTGTGAAGAATCAACAACAAGTGGGACACAGTCGTGATGTGGAATGAAATTTATTGGATGTGTCAAACGTTTTTAACAAATAAAAAACTGAAAAGTGGGGCTTGCAATATTATTCGACTCCCTTGCGTTAATACTTTGTAGCGCCACCCTTTGCTGCAATTACAGCTGCAAGTCGCTTGGGGTATGTCTCTATCAGTTTTGCACATCAAGAGACTGAAATTCTTGCCCATTCTTCCTTGCAAAACAGCTCGAGCTCAGTGAGGTTGGATGGAGAGCGTTGGTGAATAGCAGTCTTTAGCTCTTTCCACAGATTCTTGAGTGGATTCAGGTCTGGACTTTGACTTGGCCATTCCAACACCTGGATACGTTTATTTGTGAACCATTCCATTGTAGATTTGGCTTTATGTTTTGGATCATTGTCTTGTTGGAAGATAAATCTCCGTCCCAGTCTCAGGTCTCTTGCAGACTCCAACAGGTTTTCTTCCAGAATGGTCCTGTATTTGGCCCCATCCATCTTCCCATCAATTTTAACCATCTTCCCTGTCCCTGCTGATGAAAAGCAGGCCTAAACCATGATGCTGCCACCACCATGTTTGACAGTGGGGATGATGTGTTCAGGGTGATGAGCTGTGTTGCTTTTACGCCAAACATATCGTTTTGCATTGTGGCCAAACAGTTCAATTTTGGTTTCATCTGACCAGAGCACCTTCTTCCACATGTTTGGTGTGTCTCCCAGGTGGCTTGTGGCAAACTTTAAACGAGACTTTTTATGGATATCTTTGAGAAATGGCTTTCTTCTTGCCACTCTTCCATAAAGGCCAGATTTGTGCAGTGCATGACTGATTATTGTCCTATGGACAGACTCTCCCACCTCAGCTGTAGATCTCTGCAGTTCATCCAGAGTGATCATGGGCCTCTTGGCTGCATCTCTGATCAGTCTTATCCTTGTTCGAGATTAAAGTTTAGAGGGACGGCCGGGTCTTGGTAGATTTGCAGTGGTCTGATCCTCTTTCCATTTCAATATGATTGCTTGCACAGTGCTCCTTGGGATGTTTAAAGCTTGGGAAATCTTTTTGTATCCAAATCCGGCTTTAAACTTCTCCACAACAGTATCTCAGACCTGCCTGGTGTGTTCCTTGGTCTTCATGATGCTCTCTGCGCTTTGAACAGAACCCTGAGACAATCACAGAGCAGGTGCATTTATACGGAGACTTGATTACACACAGGTGGATTCTATTTATCATCATCAATCATTTGGGACAACACTGGATCATTCAGAGATCCTCACTGAACTTCTGGAGTGAGTTTGCTGCACTGAAAGTAAAAGGGCCGAATAATATTGCACACCCCACTTTTCAGTTTTTTATTTGTTAAAAAAGTTTGACACATCCAATAAATTTAATTTCACTTCACGATTGTGTCCCACTTGTTGATTCTTCACAAAAAATTACAGGTCCTTCTCAAAATATTGGCATATTGTGATAAAGTTCATTATTTTCCATAATGATGAAAATTTAACATTCATATATTTTAGATTCATTAAACACTAACTGAAATATTTCAGGTCTTTTATTGTCTTAATACAGATGATTGTGGCATACAGCTCATGAAAACCCAAAATTTCTATCTCACAAAATTAGCATATTTCATCCGACCAATAAATGAAAAGTGTTTTTAATACAAAAAACGTCAACCTTCAAATAATCATGTACAGTTATGCACTCAATACTTGGTCGGGAATCCTTTGGCAGAAATGACTGCTTCAATGCGGTGTGGCATAGAGGCAATCAGCCTGTGGCACTGCTGAGGTCTTATGGAGGCCCAGGATGCTTCGATAGCGACCTTTAGCTCATCCAGAGTGTTGGGTCTTGAGTCTCTCAACGTTCTCTTCACAATATCCCACAGATTCTCTATGGGGTTCAGGTCAGGAGAGTTGGCAGGCCAATTGAGCACAATGATACCATGGTCAGTAAACCATTTACCAGTGGTTTTGACACTGTGAGCAGGTACCAGGTCGTGCTGAAAATGAAATCTTCATCTCCATAAAGCTTTTCAGCAGATGGAAGCATGAAGTGCTCCAAAATCTCCTGATAGGTAGCTGCATTCACCCTGCCCTTGATAAAACACAGTGGACCAACACCAGCAGCTGACACGGCACCCCAGACCATCACTGACTGTGGGTACTTGACACTGGACCTCTGGCATTTTGGCATTTCCTTCTCCCCAGTCTTCCTCCAGACTCTGGCACCTTGATTTCCGAATGACATGCAGAATTTGCTTTCATCCGAAAAAAGTACTATGGACCACTGAGCAACAGTCCAGTGCTGCTTCTCTGTAGCCCAGGTCAGGCGCTTCTGCCGCTGTTTCTGGTTCAAAAGTGGCTTGACCTGGGGAATGCAGCACCTGTAGCCCATTTCCTGCACACGCCTGTGCACGGTGGCTCTGGATGTTTCTACTCCAGACTCAGTCCACTGCTTCCGCAGGTCCCCCAAGGTCTGGAATCGGCCCTTCTCCACAATCTTCCTCAGGGTCCGGTCACCTCTTCTCGTTGTGCAGCGTTTTCTGCCACACTTTTTCCTTCCCACAGACTTCCCACTGAGGTGCCTTGATACAGCACTCTGGGAACAGCCTATTCGTTCAGAAATTTATTTCTGTGTATTACCCTCTTGCTTGAGGGTGTCAATAGTGGCCTTCTGGACAGCAGTCAGGTCGGCAGTCTTACCCATGATTGGGGTTTTGAGTGATGAATCAGGCTGGGAGTTTTAAAGGCCTCAGGAATCTTTTGCAGGTGTTTAGAGTTAACTCGTTGATTCAGATGATTAGGTTCATAGCTCGTTTAGAGACCCTTTTAATGATATGCTAATTTTGTGAAATAGGAATTTTGGGTTTTAATGAGCTGTATGCCAAAATCATCCGTATTAAGACAATAAATGACCTGAAATATTTCAGTTAGTGTGCAATGAATCTAAAATATATGAATGTTAAATTTTCATCATTACATTATGGAAAATAATGAACTTTATCACAATATGCTAATATTTTGAGAAGGACCTGTAGAATTTTATATCTTTATGTTTCAAGCCTGAAATGTGGCAAGAGGTTGAAAAGTTCAAGGGGGCCGAATACTTTCGCAAGGCACTGTAGCTGCCCCAAAGAATAAAGTTAGTAGCAGTTGTTATTATAGTGTGGAGGATTCTATGCAGAACCATGATTCTTCACTTTGTGCAGTATGGAAAATCTAGTCTCCTGCCACTTTGTTGATAGGATCCACACTCAGAAGCTCCTGGACAAAAACCACAGCTGAGTTGTTTGCATTTTATTCTTTACAATCCTGTTAAACTTCTGCATTCCAGAATAAATGTGACATCATAAGTTAGAGCTGAGATACAAGATCTACACCAGCCTCTTGTTTTCACATGTTTTAATACATAATTACCAAACCAGGTTACAAACTGTCTGCAGGAAAATGGCTGCAGCCAATGGCTTGGTCTCATAACGCTGATGTCTACAAACAGCAAATATTTTTTTCAGAAAGAGCTTTGACACAAGCAGATATTTATATGCATACATATACTCTAATCTCTCCATATTATCCACAGTACAATTGGAAACTTTGTGATGTTTTTAAATTAGATTTGAATATTTCTCACCCTCTCTTAACACAGACACAGAAAACTGACAGCCACTCGCACTCATTACTATGTGTCAATTTCATCCTTTACCGACGCAACAGTTTATATATAGCTTGCAAGGTGAAGCACAACAAATTGCTTCTTACACTGAAAAAAGTAGTCCCTGGTCTGGGCTGTTTGGGATCTTGAATTTTTTACCAGTCCAATGGCTTAGGATTGAGGAGAGCAGAGCTGTGTTCTGGCAGTAAAAGTTTCCACCTTTTTATCCTTGTAGGTTTTCGTTAGATTTGTAAAGAGCTTGGTGTATTGCAGCCATCTTTTTCAAAAAAGCAAGAAGCAAAAAGTATTGGAGACTTTTGAAGACCCTGACATGAAAGCGAGAAGGTGTTGGTGTGGGTGTCTCCCCTGTCAAAAAGCCCTCACAGGCAGGACAGTGCTTTGTCCTCAAGCAGCAGTTCCTCCCAGCAGCATTCAGAGGAGAAGATATTCACCTATCTGCAACCAGACTGCTAATAGATCACTAATGCGGATAGGTGCCACTGCTTGGGTTGTTGTAGGCTCCAAAGTGAATCATGAGGTTAAAAAACTAATTTAAGAAAACAAACAGAAACTAAGTAGGTCCGCCAGAGTGTTCCTTTTGGTTCACGTTTGCCAATTCTATGCACAGAGGAGGAATGGAAATGTAACATTAAGGAACAAATTATGGAGGAAAGTTCAGTTTGAACATATTTAGAATGGTTTTTTTTTACGTATTTTTGTCTCCGTTACAGTCACACACCCATGGCTGATATGCAAAATAGATGATGTAAGTTAGCAACCTGAGGTGATTTTTAGGACAGCTAAAAGCTGCTTTCTTTAATGAAGGGTTGGCACAAGTGGTTAGCAGCAAAATGCTAATAGCTGCCATTTAATTTGAAATGTATTGTCCATCCCTAGTCCAAACAATCCTTTTGTTTTTATCATAATTTTATGGCTATTTTTTTTTTTAATTTACCATCCATTTTAAGCTATAGAAAATATACTCACAGTCACATTAAACTACAGACCCTAATAACCATTGAAATTTCACTGGGTATTTACATAAGTGGCTGTGAACAGAGGTATAGCACAAAAGTCTGTTTGTTTTAGTATGCTAACAAAAGCTTATGTATTATTTTTGTTCATCTTTAATCACTTACTTGATAAATAAATAGCTAGTCTAATATCTTCTGTGGTTCATAAATGATTTCTTTCATATTTTTGACTTTGGGAGTTTGCTGTACATCTTCTGTTTTCCTTTTGAAAACTCATTGGGGTATGCTAAAATTGCATCTTAAAAGGTTGGGACAGCAGTATTTCAATTTCTGGAATTTAAAATCCAATATTTTACGCCAAACTAAGTGCATCTCTCAATAAACTACCCAAAGTGGTGCAGCAGAGATAATAATTGTCTTTATAAGACATCAAAAGGTGCTATACACTGAATCATTATTCTAGTAATGATTCAGTGTATAGCAAGAACTAGTATAGGCTAGTTGCAATGGCTAGTATATTAAAGGCTAGTTTGTGGGTTACTCCAAAATAGCCCCCAAATTTGATCTTGCATCACATCTCTTCACAGCCAACTCATTTGCATTTTAGCTCAATCTGCTTGTTTAATATGCTTTTATAACAACCAGATACACCAAGATGAAGACTGCCACAAACATCTACATCTTTAACCTTGCCCTCGCCGATGCCCTGGCCACCAGCACGCTGCCTTTCCAGAGCGCAAAATACCTCATGAACACCTGGCCCTTTGGGGAAGCCCTGTGCAAGCTCATCATTGCCATTGACTACTACAACATGTTCACGAGTATCTTCACCCTGACTATGATGAGTGTGGACCGCTACATCGCTGTGTGCCATCCTGTGAAGGCATTGGGCTTTCGGACACCAGTCAAAGCTAAGATGATCAACGTCTTGATCTGGGTCTTGTCTTCTGCAATTGGCGTGCCTGTTATGTTTATGGCTGTGACCAGAGTGTCAGAGGCTGGTAAGATTATGGTCTCCTTTACTTTGACCTTAATGACATCCACATTTAACGACATTTTAGGTTTCTTTATGTATTAGTTTTTATTATTTTAAAGTTACTCTGTTTTTATTTGATTTTTATTTATTCATAAACAGTCAGTCAGTCAGTCAGTCATTTTCTACCGCTTATTCCATAGTGGGTCGCGGGGGAGCTGGTGCCTATCTCCAGCAGTCTATGGGCGAGAGGCAGGGTACACCCTGGACAGATCGCCAGTCCATCGCAGGGCAACACACAAACAACCATGCACACACTCATTCATACACCTAAGGTCAATTTAGAGTGACCAATTAACCTAACAGGCATGTCTTTGGACTGTGGGAGGAAGCCGGACATAGACATGATATTAACAAATTATACTTCTCTTAAATCTATTCATTTTAGTTTTATTCGTGATTTACAGCTAATTCATTCCAATAACCCTAAGAAAAGCTGTGGATATGCAAAAACGATTTTTAAAAATGTTTACTGTTTTAAGTATTTAAAGAGTTAAATTATCCGAGTGGCCAAAATCAATCAATTTGATAGCCTGTTACTTAGGTGTTATGATATTTTGTTGAGAGCAGAGGCAATGTATACGTGGTTGAGAAACGTTACCAAAGTAGCTTTGAAGATTTTCTACAAATGTACAATCTACAAGATTCTACTCAACAGAAACACTCGAAAGTTCCAAACTGTAAAACAAAATAGGAGACTGCTTTGTAATGATGCAAGAGTGCAACAGCAGTACCACTTTATAATAAGACTATTATAAATGACAGAGGAGGACCCTTTAGAAGATCTCAGGAGTTGGCTGGGTCATGAGGATTCCAAGGGTCTCATAGAATGAATAATGCCATTGAATTTGTCAAAATCTGCACTTTTTTAATTTGTGGTACAAAAACCACTGGAGGTACTTGACTTGTTTTAGTGGTACTGAGAAATAAATGTAGGAATCAGTCTTTTGCAAGGTAACTGCCAACAAATTAATTGGGATGCATAGCTAATGAGCGCCGGACACTGAGAATCATTAGTTGGTAATCCACATTGATCCTTTCTTAATTAATAATTAATTAAAGAATTGTTAACTTTTTATAAACCATTTATAGGCTAAGTCAAAGTGGACCTACAACAGTTAGGCTCATGTGGAGAAACCTGTCTGTACTTTTGAAAACATGAACATGAGTACAAAGTTCCTAAATTGGTTAAATATTTGGACAGCGTAAAACTCTGCATTCCAGCCAAAGAACTCTATCCCATACAACAGTTTCTTCCTACTGAAAATGACTTGTTCCACTCCACCTGTGCTTGTATGTTATGGGTGATTGCATCCAAGTGAAGACATCCAAGTTCAACATATAGGACCAACATATGCTGAGTTTTGATGCAGTCTAACAAACTATTTATTTCTTCTCTTTCAGGTAACATTACATGCATGTTGAAATTTCCTGATCCTGACTGGTACTGGGACACCGTGACTAAGATTTGCGTTTTCATCTTTGCCTTTGTGGTCCCTGTGATGGTCATCACCATTTGTTATGGCCTGATGATACTGCGTCTGAGGAGCGTTCGTCTGCTCTCAGGCTCCAAGGAAAAAGACCGCAACATGCGGCGAATCACCCGTATGGTCCTGGTGGTGGTGGCAGCCTTCATCATTTGCTGGACCCCCATCCACATTTTTATCATCGTAAGGACAATGGTGGAGATCAACACCAGGAATCCTTTTGTAATAGCTAGCTGGCACTTGTGCATTGCCTTGGGCTACACCAACAGCAGCCTTAATCCTGTCCTCTATGCATTTTTGGATGAAAATTTCAAGCGATGCTTCAGGGATTTCTGCATGCCCTGTCGAACGCACATGGAGCAGAACAGTGTGACCAGTGCCCGCAACACCACCAGGGAGCCGGTGTCTGTCTGTGGTCCGACGGAGGAAGCAAGGAAGCCTGCATGACTAGCAATGGTGAGGGCCCCCCATAGCTGTAACATGGGGAGGATCCATCAAAATCCACAATCCCACGATACCCTGATCACCACAACTGAGTTTTGATAGATTGTTACATGGAACAACACAGTAGAGACACTTATTCTCCCCAGTGCAAATACAAACTACTAGGGTGGAAAAAAAAGAATATCTGAGCTCACTATCCACAAAAGTGGGTATGTTTCTTTTCTGAAGTAAATGTGATGCCACTGAAGCACAGTAATTTTGACAGATTGTCCAAAGCCCATCATCAGATAATAAAACTGACTGTTTTCAGTTTACGGCTCAGAGTAAGACAGCAGAAGAGTTCAAGAAAACTTCAAGAAAACAGCAACAGCTGGTACACTCAGTCAAAAACAATTGCCTTGGCATGCAAGAAGAAAAACAATTTCAGGAGTTTTGACATTAACAAATAAAGTGAGAAATACACAGAAGACCAAACCAATGATGACTAGGTGATGAGTTCGGTGCTTGGATTTGGACAGTGTATGGATTTGGACAAGTTTCTTCAAGAAAGGAGGTCACAATGAATTATGCTGCAGGAGAACTAGAGATGAGAGGATTTAAAAGTATTTCTTGACAGATATTTAGGAAAATAATCATGATCGTGATGATGGTTGCTTTTAGCTTGGATGGAAAGAAAGAAAAGATACGCATCAAAAAAATTTATGTGCTTGGATTTCTTTTGACCTACTTTGGGATACCTGCTTTTTCTTCCTCACTGTCTTATGATATGAAATATTGCCAATATTCAAGCACTGGAGACCACCATTGGCAGCCTCAACAACAAGGTCTGAATGCATGTAGAGCCATACCTTTGATGTTGTCAACGGTATTCTGTTCAATTACTTCCCAATGATAATAATTAGAAAACAGATCTGTCATCTCTCTTGCTGAATATCAGTTGGACCCTTTAGGAGAGTGGTGTGGTATTCATTAAAGTAGTGAGTCACACTGGGACTCAACTAATCATCATTTGAATCAAACTGGAGACAGCATTCAAAGAAGCCAAGATGATGATAATAAATGATGAATTTACCTCAGTAGATATGGATTACAGGAGAGGTAATGTGGGTTTTCTTGCAAGCATGTAAGATTATATCATATGTTCAATATGTATAATTATGACATAGAGAGTCAGGTATTTTGAAGAAATAAAACACATCTGAACTATTTTTTAGCCCTGCAAAGGTTTTTAGACCAGTTTACTCTTTTACTCTTTTCCCATTGTGTTGCACTTCAACCACTATATATATTTTCTTGGGGTTTAATGTGATCGACCAACACATATCTGAAAATGGATTAACATACAGCATAAAGTACTTTGAGGTATGTATTTCCAACATTGCACAACTGTAAAACAGTTCATGTTCAATAAGAAGGAATGGAGAGCATCTGTCTCACCAGAGAGTCTCAATTTGATTTGTTTCTGAACTTTACTGGGCTATTCTAACACATGAAGATTTGAAACCACTTTTGTATTTTTGTGTGTATATTTAGAACCTTCACCCAGCCTCTGCCTCTAACAGGCTTTCCTCCAGCAACATCCTGTTTTAGCTCCAACCAAATTCCTAACTGTGAACAGATTACTTTTCACTGCTGAAGAAAAGCACCCCCAAAGCATGACACTGTCATAACCATATGTTACCATGGGGACAGTGTGTTTTGGGTGTAGTGTTATTTTGGCTCCACACAGTGTTTTTGATGTTGGTCAAAAGGTTCAGCTTTGGCCCTTAACTGACCAGAACATCATCTTCACATGTTTGTTGTATCTTCTGCATTGCTTGTAGCAAACTGCAAACAATTTGCTACCAGCAATCTTAGGGCTTTCATTTGACAATGATTTTCTCCTTGGAAGTATTTCATAAAGACCAAATTGTGAAGTGCATGAATAATATTGTCATATGAACAGGTTCTCCCACCTGAGCTGTGGATTTCTACAACTACTCTGTGTTACCATTGGCCCTTAAGGCAGCTTCTGTAATTCAGGCTCTCTCCTAGCCTATCAGAGTTGGTGAGTTTGCAGTCTTAGTGAGTTTCCAGTTGTGTCATATTCTTTCCATTTTAAGTTGGTGGATGAACAAATCTTCATAAGATATATTCATAAAGCGTATTGTTTTATACCCTAACCTTGCTTTAAATCGCTCCTTGTTTTCGACGGTCTTCATACAGTTTGTTCAGTGATGTACTCTCACAAACCACCGAGGCCCTGTTTACACAACACCGTTTTCTGGTGAAAACTGAAATTTGTGCCATTTTCTCAAAAAATAGCACAAATTGAGAACGAGTTCCATAGAGTGAAGGCTTAAATACGTCCCAGTACCTACTGTTGAATAGATTGGAAAACATTTATCTTTCTTATGGGTAAGCCCTGGCCCATTTGCACTATGACTAAAATGAGTAGAAATTAATGCGCTTGCGCACAATCTAACGGCTGCCAACCAGTTTAAACCCACAGAAGAAAGTCCTCGAGGACTGGTGTTTGGCATCTGTGGTGTTTCGGATAAAATCTTAATAAAATACATCTATATTGTTTGCTGTAATTTGAAAAAATGTGGAAAAAGTTAGAGATTGTGAAAACATAGAAAGATAACCAACAAAAGAAAACATATACAGGGGTTGGACAATGAAACTGAAACACCTGGTTTTAGACCACAATAATTTATTAGTATGGTGTAGGGCCTCCTTTTGCGGCCAATACAGCATCAATTCGTCTTGGGAATGACATATACAAGTCCTGCACAGTGGTCAGAGGGATTTTAAGCCATTCTTCTTGCAGGATAGTGGCCAGGTCACTACGTGATACTGGTGGAGGAAAACGTTTCCTGACTCGCTCCTCCAAAACACCCCAAAGTGGCTCAATAATATTTAGATCTGGTGACTGTGCAGGCCATGGGAGATGTTCAACTTCACTTTCATGTTCATCAAACCAATCTTTCACCAGTCTTGCTGTGTGTATTGGTGCATTGTCATCCTGATACACAACACAGCCTTCAAGATACAATGTTTGAACCATTGGATGCACATGGTCCTCAAGAATGGTTCGGTAGTCCTTGGCAATGACGCGCCCATCTAGCACAAGTATTGGGCCAAGGGAATGCCATGATATGGCAGCTCAAACCATCACTGATCCACCCCCATGCTTCACTCTGGGCATGCAACAGTCTGTGTGGTACGCTTCTTTGGGGCTTCTCCACACCATAACTCTCCTGGATGTGGGGAAAACAGTAAAGGTGGACTCATCAGAAAACAATACATGTTTCACATTGTCCACAGCCCAAGATTTGTGCTCCTTGCACCATTGAAACCGACGTTTGACATTGGCATGAGTGACCAAAGGTTTGGCTATAGTAGCCCGGCTGTGTATATTGACCCTGTGGAGCTCCCGACGGACAGTTCTGGTGGAAACAGGAGAGTTGAGGTGCACATTTAATTCTGCCGTGATTTGGGGACCCTTGGTTTTATGTTTTTTGGATACAATCCGGGTTAGAACCCGAACATCCCTTTCAGACAGCTTCCTCTTGCGTCCACAGTTAATCCTGTTGGATGTGGTTCGTCCTTTTTGGTGGTATGCTGACATTACCCTGGATACCGTGGCTCTTGATACATCACAAAGACTTGTTGTCTTGGTCACAGATGCGCCAGCAAGATGTGCACCAACAATTTGTCCTCTTTTGAACTCTGGTATGTCACCCATAATGTTGTGTGCATTTCAATATTTTGAGCAAAACTGTGCTCTTACCCTGCTAATTGAACCTTCACACTCTGCTCTTACTGGTGCAATGTGCAATCAATGAAGACTGGCTACCAGGCTGGTCCAATTTAGCCATGAAACCTCCCACACTAAAATGACAGGTGTTTCAGTTTCATTGTCTAACCCCTGTATATAGTTGTAGATAATGTAAACCTTTGCATTTGAATGATTTATTCTTAAGGTACATTAAGAATAACCTTTAGGTACTTTGTTATTTGTTCTACTTCCTTCCCAGTACGAATATTTAGATTTTACTACCATCTTTTCAGTACATGCAAAAAAAGATCAGAATGCTTGGGAATTTCATTGTTTTCATGTATAGAAATTGCCTAAAAATGGATTAACTTTCTCACTGAGACTGAGATGGAGGCAGTACATATTGTCTAGCCTGTGAGCAACATAAGAAGGAAATTTATGCCATGTGATGTTTCCTCATGTGTTAATGTACTGTAGTGTGTATACTGTTCTGCTTTGCTTTAACCATTGCTGCCTTTGTTGGGCGTGCAGAATGCTCTTCTGACTACAAAACCTTTGCAAATTCAAGCTTCGTCATGAATGTTGAAATGTTTTACTTGTCGTGAAAACAGATATCGAGCCTCCAGCAGGTATTGTTTTGTAGGCTTCTTACACAACATAGTACGGAGACAATTTGTTCTTCTTTTGGCTGCTTCCCTCAGGGATTACCATAGTGAATCATTAGAATTAATTCCACCCTTTCCTAAATATTCCTATTCACTACATTCATGAAACTTCTTTGTCATCTTCCTCCTTTCCGCCCGCCTCTTAGCTCCAGATTCTATATCATGTCTCCAACGTATCCCTGATCCCTCCTCTTCTAACAATCTTAGCCTTGCTTCTTTGACTTTCTAACCTAAGCTGTCCCTCTAATACCTATATCTAATCCAGTCCATATTGATCACTCATGATGAAAACCTTTCCTTTAACTCTTGTAACTATTCTTCAGTCACATATCAACGCTGACTCTTCTCCCTATCCACCTCACCCTCTTTTTACTTTCATCTTCATTTCTTGCAAATTGCCTGTTGCTTAGGATGGTTGACCACAGGTAAATAAACTCATATACTGTTTTTTAAGCCGATAAGTGCAGCTCACACCTAGGACCTCCATTTTTATGAGCTAGAAAGTCAAACCCTGTAACACAAGGGGCATTCCCAAAAACTGATGTCACACCGTTTTTTTATCTTGCCACCTATATGGGTGTATCAGAAAATGAAGGTCTAAGCATAAAGAAATATGCTGCATTTTGTGGAACATCCAGTCCTGTCCTGTATATCATATGTGTGTTGATTAAGATGTGCCCCGTTCTGATATTACATGTACATATTGGAATAAAGACCCTACATTTTAGACTCTAAAATGTCTGCTGCTGCTGCTGCCTCAGGAGAGAGCAAGTTACTTTTGCATCATAGAAAATCTTAACTTTTTTTATTACTTAATGTTCCCCTGGCCATCTGGCAATGATGCATAGTCTATAGGTGACCCATGTGGTCAAATTAGCCATTAGCTGAATGTATCAGAACATGTGTCAGACTGCTGTCTTGTGGGAGCTACTGTAAGAATGCTGTTTACTGAGGTGAGTAAATCTTCTTCAGTGCATACAAACTGTCTGCATAACCTGAAATGATGCTTAGGTAATTTTATTGTTGAGTCATTGCTGCAATATTTACGTAACACGTGTTTAAACTCCCTCGCAGTCAAGAAGAAATATCTGGAATCTTGATGCTGGATAGCAGAATTTTTCCACATATTCAAAAACATTTGTCCCATTATGTATGCTGCAGTATGAAATGCTTAATTCAAAAGGTTTGAATGGGAACTGAAAGGCACCAAAGTAAGACAGACTACAAAAAATATGTAGTTTCAACCATGTAATATGAACAAAAAAAAAAATGGGAATTTCACCAAATGATTGTCTGATTTTCAAAATGTTTTAGTTACTATGGAATGTTAGCTACCAAAAATTAACCAAATTACTTTGCTTTGCAAAATAACTTTATGTCAGTGCCTGTAATCTACTAAAACAGAAAAAGGTTGATCATCAAAAGATGAAATAGTCAGTTCACAATGTCTTTCCTTGAAAAGGTATAACTATGGCTACGTTCACACTGCAGGTCTTAGTGCTCAATTCCGATTTTTTGGTGAAATCCGATTTTTTTGCGTGGTCGTTCACATTTCCAAATATATGTGACTTGTAGTGATCTCCTGTGTGAACGCATTCATACAACTCAAGTGTCCCGCATGCGCAGTAGACGACACAATGAAGTCACATGTAGCGAGCATGCTTAGTATTTGCGGAAGTAAACATGGTTGGGGAATGTTGGCCTGTATTTAGCGATTTTATGTTTTTTTCCAAACGGAGCCAGCATATTAACAACGCAGTATTTTTAAGAAAATTTAAAAGAAAGAGAGCCAGGTTTTTGGCCATGGCATTTTGTGGGGCTGTGGCAGCGTCGTCGGTACAGAGAAACATGTGGGTTCGGAGTCAAAGCCAGCAGTGGTGGGATAGTGATGTGAGCGGCTTCAATGATATGGACTTCATTCATAATTTTCGAATGACAAAGGCAACTTTTATGTGCATATGTGAGCGCGTAGCAAGACCCAGAATAGTGACGTTTATCAAGTATCAATGACGTACAGGTCGGATGAATGCGACCTGGCCGTACAGACACAGGTCGCATTTGAAAAGATCAGATACGTATCGCATTTAGGACCACATATCCAAGTGGCCTGGGTCGCATTTGAAAAATCGGATCTGTGTCGTTCAGACTGTCATGAAAAGTTTGGATACAGGTCGCATACGGGCAAAAAAATCGGATTTGGGTCACTTCAAGCTGCAGTGTGAACATAGCCAAAGTCTCAAAGAAGTTTTTGATATGGGTAGAACATAAATCTTTGTCTAAGTAATGTACACACACTTCCGTTTATACTACAGTGTGCACATATGAATATGAATTGTTGGGAAACAATCCCATAGTAATTTTACCAAGAGTGTGAGTTTTTAAACGGTGAATGAAGCATACATTTCAATGTCTTTATGGGGTTTAAGCAATAGAAAATACTTGGTTTGTGTTTGAAGAACCTCACTATCATAGTTTCTTCTACATGTCAGTGAATCTCCACTTTAACAAACATTTCCACTGAAATACATGGATATTTAAAAAAAGTTTTTTATTTGGTCCCTGTTTCACCTTCAAGCTAGAAGCCAACTTCTGTGCCACAAAGCTGCAGCCAGATTACATCCAACTGTGTAAAACCCCAGAATGCAAAGAGTATGGGCCTTCTTTTAATAATGACTGTATGATTTTAACTTAAATCACCCATATGTTTAATTTTTGTATAACATTTAAAGTTCATAACTGTCATTAATGTTTCCAACATTAAGGCTCTGTTTTAAAATCTGATGAACAATTGTACTTAACAGGTCCTACATGAAGAAACTGTGTTTGTGGGATAGCAGTTTAAAAGGATAGATCACATTTTCTTTAATATGATAGTCTGTAAAGTGATTATCAGTAATAGTTACCTTACCAGGACTGGTAACATGTCATGCAACAGCGAGACTGTAGAAATGTGAATGCGTGTTTACGGCAGGCTCCGCTGTGGAAAAAGAGCAGTGGAGAGAGAACTGTAGCACAGCAGAAAGCAAGGGGGAAGGACCTTTAAGGTGTGCTTCTTCAAATTTTCATATTAATCCCACATTTTTCTCTGAACTCCCTAAAGCATCTTTAAAGGAACTATACCTGATACTACCTTTACTAAATTCCCTTACAATAGAATATGAACTCTCACTTTTGGACTTCAGATTAAATAGTTAGAAGAATTTGTTTTGAGTTACTGTACTTGTTCAATATCTTTGGAACCACCGTATTACCACATATGGCTTCTGGTAGGATTTAAAAAAAATGCAATGGTAAACTGCAGTTAGCATTCTTTGTATTTGCAGCTCACATGGGGTGATGTTTTGCAGATAAACAGCAAAATTATCTCTGTTACATGAAGAATGCTTTTCTTGCTGGTATGGTTGTTAAATGGTGGCAATGTGAAGAAACTGTGAAAATATCTCTGAATTATTTCTGTTTTAAGATTGTTTTGCTGCTACCTGTGACTTCCTGAGTGTTTTCTGGCTACATTTGCAGTCACGGTAAAAAGAAAGTACTTCCCCTTTAAATTCCACTGTTTTACATTTAGTGCACATATCTACGGTTTTGGGGATGTACCTGAAATTCCCACAAACCTTTCTATTTTGGCTTTATCGTTGTTTCCTAAACAGTAAAAGAGGCAAATCTGCCCTTTGGATTTAAATCGAGGTTAGATTTAAATAATTTTAGAACCTGGTAATTATTTAGATATTGTGATCATAAAACTAATAGAGTACTTTGTTTTTTGCCATGACTGTATCATAATTCTTGGTGATGTTGACACATTTAATGGTATATTGTCTTTGAAATATGATTTGTTATGTTTTATCAAATAAATGTGGCTTAAATGGAACATCGAACAATAATAAACATGCAATCAAAGACAGCGTCAGCATTATGGCTTGGTGTGTCTTTCAAAAATCAGGCATGCTACAAAGAAGTTTTCATTTATTTAATTTATTTACTTTATATACTACATATACAAGTCCTTCTCAAAATATTAGCATATTGTGATAAAGTTCATTATTTTCCATAATGTAATGATGAAAATTTAACATTCATATATTTTAGATTCATTGCACACTAACTGAAATATTTCAGGTCTTTTATTGTCTTAATACGGATGATTGTGGCATACAGCTCATGAAAACCCAAAATTCCTATTTCACAAAATTAGCATATTTCTTCCAACCAATAAAATAAAAGTGTTTTTAATACAAAAAACGTCAACCTTCAAATAATCATGTACAGCTATGCACTCAATACTTGGTCGGGAATCCTTTGGCAGAAATGACTGCTTCAATACGGCGTGGCATGGAGGCAATCAGCCTGTGGCACTGCTGAGGTCTTATGGAGGCCCAGGATGCTTCGATAGCGGCCTTTAGCTCATCCAGAGTGTTGGGTCTTGAGTCTCTCAACGTTCTCTTCACAATATCCCACAGATTCACTATGGGGTTCAGGTCAGGAGAGTTGGCAGGCCAATTGAGCACATTGATACCATGGTCAGTAAACCATTTACCAGTGGTTTTGGCACTGTGAGCAGGTGCCAGGTCGTGCTGAAAAATGAAATCTTCATCTCCATAAAGCTTTTCAGCAGATGGAAGCATGAAGTGCTCCAAAATCTCCTGATAGCTAGCTGCATTGACCCTGCCCTTGATAAAACACAGTGGACCAACACCAGCAGCTGACACGGCACTCCAGACCATCACTGACTGTGGGTACTTGACACTGGACTTCGGGCATTTTGACATTTCCTTCTCCCCAGTCTTCCTCCAGACTCTGGCACGTTGATTTCCGAATGACATGCAGAATTTGCTTTCATCCGAAAAAAGTACTTTGGACCACTGAGCAACAGTCCAGTGCTGCTTCTCTGTAGCCCAGGTCAGGTGCTTCTGCCGCTGTTTCTGGTTAAAAAGTGGCTTGACCTGGGGAATGCGGCACCTGTAGCCCATTTCCTGCACACGCCTGTGCACGGTGGCTCTGGATGTTTCTACTCCAGACTCAGTCCACTGCTTCCGCAGGTCCCCCAAGGTCTGGAATCGGCCCTTCTCCTCAATCTTCCTCAGGATCCGGTCACCTCTTCTTGTTGTGCAGCGTTTTCTGCCACACTTTTTCCTTCCCACAGACTTCCCTCTGAGGTGCCTTGATACAGCACTCTGGGAACAGCCTATTCGTTCAGAAATTTCTTTCTGTGTCTTACCCTCTTGCTTGATGGTGTCAATAGTGGCTTTCTGGACAGCAGTCAGGTCGGCAGTCTTACCCATGATTGGGGTTTTGAGTGATGAACCAGGCTGGGAGTTTTAAAGGCCTCAGGAATCTTTTGCAGGGGTTTAGAGTTAACTCGTTGATTCAGATGATTAGGTTCATAGCTCGTTTAGAGACCCTTTTAATGATATGCTAATTTTGTGAGATAGGAATTTTGGGTTTTCATGAGCTGTATGCCAAAATCATCCGTATTAAGACAATAAAATACCTGAAATATTTCAGTTAGTGTGCAATGAATCTAAAATATATAAATCTTAAATTTTCATCATGACATTATGGAAAATAATGAACTTTATCACAATATGCTAATATTTTGAGAAGGACCTGTATATATATATATATATATATATATAGAGAGAGAGAGAGATGTGTGTGTGTATATATATATATATATATATAGTACAGACCAAACGTTTGGACACACCTTCTCATTCAAAGAGTTTTCTTCATTTTCATGACTATGAATATTGTAGCTTCATACTGAAGGCATCAAAACTATGAATTAACACTTGTGGAATTATATACTGAACAAAAAAGTGTGAAACAACTGAAAATATGTCTTATATTCTAGATTCTTCAAAGTAGCCACCTTTTGCTTTGATTACTGCTCCACACACTCTTGGCATTCTGTTGATGAGCTTCAAGAGGTAGTCACCTGAAGTGGGTTTCACTTCACAGGTGTGCCCTGTCAGGTTTAATAAGTGGGATTTCAAGCCTTATAAATGGGGTTGGGACCATCAGTTGTGTTGTGCAGGAGGTGGATACAGTACACAGCTGATAGTCCTACTGAATAGTAGATCATTGTCAGGCGATGCTGTAACAACCTTTAAAAATCTGTTCCACTTTTAATTTCCTCATTATCACTGAAAAGCACAATGGAGGGCAATAATTCTGTTTCTGCCCCTTCACAAATTGATTTTTTTGTTCATAGTGTTTCTTCATCATTGCGTGATGCATTAGACAATGCAGCCACCTTGAAAAAGAAGGTAATCATCCATAGGAGGCTAGCTCCTTGGTTTAATTCAGAGCTGCGTACTTTACAGCACAATGTTAGAAAATTGGAGAGAATATGGTGCTCTACACACCTAGAGGATTCCTACTTAATCTGGAAAAATAGCCTACTGTTGTATAAAAAGACACTTCGCCAAGCTAGAACAGCTTATTTCTCATCATTAATAGAAGAGAACAAGAATAATCCTAGGTTTCTCTTTAGTACAGTTGCTAAACTTACACAGAGTCATAGCTCTGTTGAGCCATCCATTCCCTTAGCTCTCAGCAGCCATGACATTATGGGATTCTTCTTAAATAATATTGATTCTATTAAAAAGAAAATCTTTGACATACTCCCAAAGATGATTACATCATCCTCAGCAAGTGAGACAACATTGGAAATAACTGCAGAACCTGATTTGTGTTTGGACTGTTTTGATCCTGTGAAGCTTCCCGAGTTATCAGAAATATTAGCTTCATCTAAACCTTCAACTTGTATGTTAGACCCAATCCCAACCAAATTATTTAAGGAAGTGTTCCCTCTGATTACCAGCCCCATTTTAGATATGACTAATCTATCTTTAGTAAGTGGTTATGTGCCACGGGCTTTTAAGTTAGCTGTAATTAAACCTTTACTTAAGAAACCTTCGCTTGATCGAAATGACTTGAAAAATTACAGAACTATATCCAATCTTCCATTCTTATCTAAAATTCTTGAGAAAATTGTTGCTAATCAAATGTGTGAGCATTTACACAGCAATGACCTGTTTGAAGAGTTTCAGTCAGGTTTCAGAGCTCATCATAGCACTGAAACAGCTCTGCTGAAAGTCACTAATGATATTCTTATGGCCTCAGATAATGGACTTGTGTCTGTTCTGGTTCTGTTAGATCTCAGTGCTGCATTTGATACAGTTGACCATTATATTCTCCTAAAAAGGCTAGAATATGCTGTAGGGATCAGAGGAACAGCACTAGGCTGGTTTAAATCTTATCTGTCTGACAGATTCCAGTTTGTTCATGTAAATGATAAATCATCTTTAACCTCCAGGGTTAATTGTGGCATACCACAGGGTTCAGTACTTGGGCCAATTCTCTTTACTATATATATGCTTCCAATAGGTCAAATTATCAGGCAGCATAGGATAAATTTTCACTGTTACGCTGATGATACTCAGCTTTACTTATCCATAAATCCTGATGAGCCCAACCAGTTAGATAGACTACAAGCATGTCTTGAAGATATAAAAGCTTGGATGACTTTAAATTTTTTGCTTCTAAATTCAGACAAGACAGAAGTTGTCATCTTTGGACCGGAGTCTTTAAAAAAGAAACTGCTTAGTCAATCACTTAACCTGGATGGCATTAAATTGACCTCTGGTAATAAAGTAAAAAACCTTGGTGTTATTTTTGACCAGGACATGTCATTTAAATCCTATATTAAACAGGTTTCTAGGATTTCCTTCTTTTACCTCCGGAACATTGCCAAAATAAGAAATATCCTATTCAGGAGTGACGCTCAAAAACTAGTCCATGCATTTGTTACTTCAAGGCTGGACTATTGTAATTCTTTACTATCAGGATGTCCACGAAATGCAGTTAAAAGCCTTCAGCTGATTCAAAATGCTGCAGCAAATGTTCTGATGAAAATTAAAAAGAGAGATCTAATTTATCCTATTTGTTGGATGGGTGTGAGGACTTGTTATCACTCATGTAAAAACCTTGGGTTGCAAGGCACCTGCACTATGCCTTCCTCCCTGTGTGTGTGAGATCATTGTTATCTCTGTGTGAACCAGCCTCCTTTCCGTCTCACACACACACACCCTGTCTGAACTGTCTGTTGAACTGTGCATATAAATAAAGAGATAGGGTGTCAAAACTTTGTAGTTTCACTGCAAAGTGGGCTACCCTTGTCACAAGTAACTATGACTGTATCGTTCTTACCTCTGAGTTGACTAAATAATACCTAACATTTATTGGTCCTTCGAAGCCGGATTAATTCAATAACCTTATTTCTCTTTGCTTTAACAGTGACTCTGGGATCCGTGGGGGAAGCCTGACGTCGAGCGAGGCACCGCTGCACAGCCTCCTTTAGCCGGAGTGGCTGAAAGTCCCGGTGTGTGTGAATTCACACCTGGCCAGTGGGTTATAGCCTTCCTCTGCGCGGGGTGACTCTCACAGGGTTCAAAGAGTCACCAAGAAGTCAACTCCGAGGTGAGACAGTTTTAAAATACAGTTCATAGGAAAAGTACTTAACAGTCGTTGGTAGTGCGTCGCCGGTAAGGACGCTGCATTCGAATGGTTTTATTCCACCGTGAAAGGGATAGTGACAAATTTGGTACAATCCCGCCGTGAAGGGGATTAAAGAAAACGACTGAGGATTATTCCCCTGCGAGGGAATAGAGTAAGCGCTATATAAATAAAAGAAGAAAAGTACTTAAAAGTCGTTGGTAGTGCGTCGCCGGTAAGGACGCTGCATTGGGATGGTTTTATTCCACCGTGAAAGGAATAGTGACAAATTAAGGTAGGGCCCCGCCAAGAAGGGGGCCAAATAAAACGACTAAGGGTTATTCCCCTGCGAGGGAATAGAATAAGCGCTATAAAAGTAAAAAGAACGGAGTAAATTGAGCTCATAAAATAACACCAAGTTAACTTAGAAAAATTACAAGGTACCTGAAACTAACTGTGTGACTGTGTTGTGTGTGTTTGGAGGACTAAGCATTTTAATAGAATCATAGCAGGATTCTGCTAGTCCTGTGTTTTCTTTTGCCCAGATTAAAACTACGTACTGGTGACTTTGGAGATTCAGGTCGGATTTCATTCCAGAAAATTAACACCGCTGCGAATTAGTCGCAGTAGAAGGGCGTGTTAATGTCCTCTCCTTAAAGTCTCATGCCAGTGACCTTTTATCTGGGACATTTATACTACAATTAAACTAACATAAAACATAATGGGGAAGAAACAAAGTAAACTAATTGACTTAGAAGGGGAGGTAAAGTTTATGGAGAACTATGTAAAAGGAGCAGGTATGATCTGTCATAGATGGAATAAAAAAAATAAAAAACATGGGTTTTTGGGCAAATTAGATACAAAGGATGTCTTAAAATTACAAGGGGATCTAAAATTAGCAATAATGAAAACTAAAAAGAGAAAAATAACAAAGAACAATGGGGAAAGAACAGAGAAAAAGCTCTGATTTAACAGAAATATGTACACGATGGCATAAAAATACGGATTTTCAGGTAACTTAATTATCACTGAAATCCTAAAACTACACGGGGATCTTAAACTGGAGATTATGCATTCAAAAGATTCAAGAGACAATAAAAAACCTTGCCAGATTATAATTTCAAAGGGGACTTTTCAGTCCCTGAGTGCTCACAGTTGATAAACAGATTAAAACAAAAAGATGAATTAAAAAAACAACAATAAGAGCAGCTTTTAACTGACATAGCCATAATACTGAGGCCTTAAGAAAAGCACAGGAAAAAACTTTCAGCTTAACTGAAAACAAATAAAGGGGGGCGGACTGCCACCCATCCCAGTTTAGAATACCAAGGTAGCCCCAAATTATAAAGACTAAGAGGTGGTTTTAGAGGACGTGGTAAAAGAAGTTAAAAGAGGAGGTGACAATGTGGACAACATGGAAACTGTCCAACTGGACAACCCAGTGAACAATGACTAGAGAAGAGAGAACAGAATGTTGTTAAAGAAGTAATCTGAGAGTAAAAGATTTTGTAGGCAAGCATTAGTGAGAAACAGATGCTTTAAAAATCATTCTATGGTGTTATACTACCAACAATATCATGATAAAATGCAAAAGATTCATTTTACAGGGAAATAATTCCATATTTGGCTCAGATTGTGTGCATTCTTGATTTTTCCTCTTTGAGAGAAGTTAAATTTCAGCTCTGTGAAACGACCTTGACAAAGAGATGCAGCTGCCTGAGAACAAAGATAAAACTTCTGCAAACAGCAGAAGCCTGTCTCTGCTGAAAGGTCTGAAAAAAAATTGTAACTCTACCTCTGCATGTGTCAAACTCAAGGTCCGCGGGCCAAAACCGGACCCCAGAAGTTTAGTGATTCTCTAGAAGTAGAGCCTTTTAATATGGTGATTGTGTGCTTGAATGTTATTTTGTCAATCAATAAGCAGTTTTGTCTACATTCTGCCACAATCTGCCTTTTGAAAATGTTTTGAATCTTGCTCTTTATGTATAAAAAAAAAAAAAGAAAGAAAAGAAAAATTGGCTAAAGTCTGCAGACACAAAATGAACCTGGATTGAAGCTCTAACTAAGTTTATTTAATCTGAGATCCTCTCCAAATGCAACAGTATATGTCAGTCTACATGAGATACTAACAACTTCACCTACTGATATAATATAAAGATCTGAGTGAATATGTGAAACAAACAATGATGAAAGTTTTTCAACAGGTGATGCTCATCCAGGAGGAAGACAGTGTTCCTAGGAAATGCAGCTCATTCATTAACAATCAATTTTTCTCCTATAGGTGGAAGTTTTGCTGACTAATCATAGGCTGGATCTATGAAACATTATGTGCACAGAACAAATGACCAAGGTTCAGACTGACTTATGAACCTCACTGACCTGACAATGATAACATGACACCCAACAGATAACACCTTTAAGGTGGACCCACTAAGACCACCTTATTGATTCTTGGTGAATAAAAAAAAAGAATTGAAGCGTTCAAAACAGACCTTGTGGAAACAAAAGGGGTTATGAGGAAACAATGTGCATTTTAAGAATAATAGAAGTCAAATTATGTTCAAATCTTTGCAAATAAAATGACTCTGACAGAGAAATAAGTAAGTAGTGTGTGAATGTGTGTGAATGGGAATGACTGATTTCATTGTAATGCATCTTTGAGGGACTTTAAAATCGCTAATAAAGGTCTGATGTTCTGATGATCTTTGCCAAATTTATATCTTAATAAGGTTTCCAGAATCTTTTTCAAAAAATCATATAAAGATGGCAAAGGTTCTACCTCTACTGAAAATACTGATAACCATAAGAAAGTTCATAGATCTGTCTTCAATGTTTCATAATTCTTTTACAAACAAGTTATTTAAACTTTCATGTGGCCAAATGTCTGTGTTTGACTTTCTGTTTTTGTGAAATAAATGTCTGTTTCATGTTATGTAAAAATTAGAGTCCTCAACATTACCATAATAATATTAGGTCAGTTCTCTATAGTAAAACAAAAAGATTTTAACAGACGTTTAGACTTTTTCCAGTCAGGTTCAAAATGATTGAATTAGACTCAAACTTAACATAAGATTAAATTAACCTTAACAGAATTACTGGACTGGACTGAAATAGAGAAAACTTTAGTTAATTGAAACAAACTTGAGTTACTTGAACTAAATACAAAGCTGACTGAAACTGGATGTTGTATCTATAAAACTGGGTAAGATAAACTAAGATTATAAGATATAATATGCCCTTCATTTTTTGTGTTCATCAGTGAGTGAGTTTTTATTTTTTATTTTTAATAAGAACTAAACCAAGCATTATTTATAATAATAGCAACTACCAAAAATAGTGATCTCATTTTTAAATGTAATAAGGACTTACTTTATAAAATATGATAAAAAAGAATAATAAGAATTTGGAAAAACAGAGGCTTTAAACCTCTGCAGGAACAGCACTGACACCGTCAAAAGTGGATCCTAATACAGGAATCTGGAAGCTCATTCTGGCGTGGATAGTCAAAGTCCATCCAAGGATACATTTAGATGAGGCAGAGGGACAAATACAGGGCTTAGCTGAGAGCAAAGAGAGCAACATGCATCCTGCCCTATCTGCTGTCCCACCTGAACTGTGGTCCCAATCATCAACTGATGTAGGGCTTATAAAGGGGTTCCCACCATACAAGGTTAAACTAATATCTGAAAAAAGGCCATTAGTCCGTCAATACCCCTTAAAGCCAGAAGCTGAAGAAGGTACTAAGCCAGTAATACAAGATATGTTGAAGTCAGGAATATTAAGAGAAGCACCTGACGCTACATGCAAGACATATCACACTGACATCACTATTATTATCACAGCCAAACATAACTCTAAAAAGATGTGCCCTTTAAATCCAAGTACTCTAATACCTACTGCAGAAGATGGAAAACCACATTCTTATAAAGCAAAAGTTGAAGAAGACACCAAACCCAGACAAGACATTTCTCAAACCCTTATACCAGATTCATGTGTTGTGTTTGTAGATGGCTCAGCATCTAAAGATGAATATGGAAAGAATAGAGTTGGTTATGCAGTAACAACCATCGACAGAATAATATAAGCTAAATCTCTACCCAATACATGCTCAGCCCAAACAGCAGAATTATATGCTGTAGTAAGAGCATGTGAATTACATGAGGGACAAATACTTACTATATACACAGACAGCCAATACGTTTTCTGATCAGTACATCACCATGCTAAGATTTGGCAAAATAGAGGTTTTAAAACATCATCAGGGACAGAACTAACTCATTTCAACCTATTAAAGAGAAAATGTCAGATCTGCTATTTATAGACACAGACGTGCTGAAAGACGCCCAACAGTCAGCACCCAAGACAGAAATAAAGGCCTGGTTAAAGAGAGGAGCACAGAAAAAAGATGACATCTATCAGATAGAAGATAAACCAATCCTCCCAAAAAAGTTATACAACACAGCGGCTACAGTGACACATTGGGAAGACCCACGTGTCAAGGGGGGAATATGTCACATCTGGTAAAGCATTAATGCTACACTATAAATATTTCTGACTATGCAAATAATTTTTGCAGATCATGCATAATTTGTTGCAAACACAGGGGAAGAAATATTGCCTAGTTGTAATAGATGAACCTAGTGACACATTTCTTCCCCACATATGGTATCCCACAGATTATAAGGTCAGATAATGGAACTCATTTTGTAAATAAATTAATAGAACTAAGTTCTAAAGCATTAGGGTTTCAGTTAAAGATTAAGGAAAACAATGGAAGAAACAGGGAGGCCATGGCCCGAATGCCTATCCCTGGTTAATTATGGATGAGAATAACTCCAAATCAAACTGGTCTTACTCCATTTGCCACCTACTGTACATCATTGTATGGCTCCACCCACTATATTCTGAGTCTGAGATCACGTGACACCAAGTTGCTGATGTGAATTTGTATTCTCAAAGAAATAGTACATGGCAGACCGTTTTCTCTGCCCTCTGACATGAATGAAATAGAGAAAGCACAACAGGAACCTTCATTAGCTGAGTGGATGAATAAAATGTTGCAGACAAAAGAAGAACAAATGTCCAGTGGTCTGCCGATAATCTCTGCTCCTATCCCACAGAATGAGGCCTGGAGACCTGGTCCTGATTAAGACACTCCACCGGAAGGATTGGAGCACTCCTTGGTGGAAAGGGCCGTTTCAAATACTCCTGACAACGCCCACAGCTCTGAAAATAGCAGAGAGGCCTTCCTGGATCCATAAAAGCCACTGTAAGCCAGTTTTGCCATTACAGGAGCCAGATCAACCGACGGGGTAGCAGAGGAAGTCCGGGTTCAAAGATGGCCCAGCGTCTCAAACCGGTGAAGAAAACAGCTGATCTGCGCCCAATTATAAAATGGCTCTCTGTAACTTGTGGACAGGACTGATAAGCCTGAGCTTAATTCTGGTAGCAGGACTCTTTCTCTATCTAAAGCAGGATCCACAGGAGGTGATACCGAACCAGAAGAGATGGACATCAGACGGGACCCATCTCAGAACACTGACGGAAGAACATGACGCACATCCATTCCTACAGAATTTCTGGTATTGTTCATGGTGGCATATGCAACACTGAACCAGGTAGAAATGCACGAAAATGAAGGGGACGATTATGATGACATGTTGTAAATAAATCACATCAAAAGCCTGAGTGTACTCATACATTGTATTTCATAAAATAACCTTACAGCAGAAAATCGGAAGAAGTTGTTGCTTAAGTGAAATGAGAAAAAGTACAATGATGACATAAACAGGGCAGATTTTTTAATTCTTTTTTTTTTATGATTTCAAGTATTATTCTTTTATTTTTATGATTTCAAGTATTATTCTTTTTTTTTTATGATTTCAAGTATTATTCTTTTATTTTTATGATTTCAAGTATTATTCTTTATTTTATGATTTCAAGTATCATTATTTTATTTTTATGATTTCAAGTATTATTCTTTTATTTTTATGATTTCAAGTATCATTATTTTATTTTTATGATTTCAAGTATTAATCAACATTTAACTTTTAATGGTCGCCGAGGGCGGCGGGGCCGTATGAGTATTTCCCACAAAATATAATCTGTTTACCGTCCGTGGGTTTTCGCTCATACAAAGTATTTTTCTTACTCGTTTTTATATTAAATGTTTTTACTTGTGATAAAAGGAGGGACTGTTGGATGGGTGTGAGGACTTGTTATCACTCATGTAAAAACCTTGGGTTGCAAGGCACCTGCACTATGCCTTCCTCCCTGTGTGTGTGAGATCATTGTTATCTCTGTGTGAACCAGCCTCCTTTCCGTCTCACACACACACACCCTGTCTGAACTGTCTGTTGAACTGTGCATATAAATAAAGAGATAGGGTGTCAAAACTTTGTAGTTTCACTGCAAAGTGGGCTACCCTTGTCACAAGTAACTATGACTGTATCGTTCTTACCTCTGAGTTGACTAAATAATACCTAACACTATTTTAGCTTCCTTTTACTGGTTCCCTGTCAAATCCAGAATATAATTTAAAATTCTCCTCCTCACATATAAAGCCCTTAATGATCTAGCTCCATCATACATCAGAGATATGATTGTTCCATATGTTCCTAACAGCACACTTCGTTCTCAGACTGCAGGTTTACTGGTGGTTCCTAGAGTCTCTAGAAGTAGAATGGGAGGTAGATCCTTTAGTTATCAGGCTCCTCTCCTGTGGAACCAGCTCCCAGCTTTAGTCCGTGAGGCACCCTGTCTACTTTTAAGGCTAGGCTTAAAACTTTCCTTTTTGATAAAGCTTATAGTTAGAGTGGCTTAGTTTATCAGGGAGGGAGCCTTCCTCCTTCCCTGTTGGTTGGAGTAAGGGGGAGTCAGGTTTAGCCTAAACCGGCTCAGTTATGGTTGAGGTGCAAACACACCCTCCATTTCTGCTACCTGTATGACCCCTTCTCTTTTCCAATGGTTATAATCAATCTGACAGAGAGAGGTATCCCAATCCTTGTGGTTTTTAGCACAACAATGACCATCAGTGGGACCCTTTGTGGGGTTCCTTGACACGACATTGTTGTAAATAAGCGCCGTTTAACTAAATAATCTGAACTGAAACTATCTGTGTAGTTATGCTGCTATAGGCTTAGGCTGCTGGAGGACATAACGACCACTTTCACCCTCTTCGCTACACTCTCACACTACTCTCCAATGTTGCATTATTTGCTGTTATTTCAGCTTTTAACCTTGTTCTCTCTTTTCTCTTCCTTGAAGCAACACCTGGACTGGCTCTGTGTCTACCTGTGACACCTTTCTGGAGAGGGGAATCGTCCGAGCTTCTGCTGGCAACAACTTAATGCTCACCCTCTACCGATGATCCACATAGCCCTGTCTTTTAGTGTTTAACCCTTTCTCTCTCCTAGACATGGCGATTGACTGAGCTTAACTGTGACAAACTATGTGCTCTCTTTCAGACTCTAGCCTTGAAAACTGGCTCAGAGTTTATCTGTTCTTTCTTTCTAAGTGAAACGACTAAAGGAGCTACATTCATTAACATTTACTTTTCCTTCCCATAGAAAGTAATCCTGGATCAGTGGTTCTGTGTTCTTTTTGTGTCTCTGCTCTGTTCTTTCAAAGCCCCAGTCGGTCGTGGCAGATGGCCGCTCACACTGAGCCTGGTTCTGCTGGAGGTTTCTTCCTGTTAAAAGGGAGTTTTTCCTCTCCGCTGTCGCTACATGCATGCTCAGTATGAGGGATTGCTGCAAAGTCAACACCAGTGACTGTCCACTCTCTCTACATGCTCATCCGGGAGGAGGGAATGCTGCAAGTCACTGACTGGATGCAATCTGCTGGGTTTCCTTAGATAGAAAAACCTTTTATCCAATTTGAATAAAATGCTAACTCCGACTGCACTGTTCAATGGTTAGGATTAATTGGAATGTATGTACCTGACTGTTGTGAAGTGCCTTGAAACAACATGTGTTGTGAATTGGTGCTATATAAATAAAACTGAATTGAATTGAAATGAATACAGTTAGAATTTGTATTATGGCAAGAACAAAGCATCTAAGTAAAGAAAAACGAGTGGCCATCATTACTTTAAGAAATGAAGGTCAGTCAGTCTGAACAATTGGGAAAACTTTGAAAGTGTTCCCAAGTCCAGTCGCAAAAACCATCAAGCACTACAAAGAAACTGGACGATAAGTTCATCCGAGTCACCAGCCTCAGAAATCACAGGTTAACAGCAGCTCAGATTAGAGAACAGGTCAATGCCACACAGAGTTCTAGCAGCAGACACATCTCTAGAACAACTGTTAAGAGGAGACTGTGTGAATCAGGCCTTCATGGTAAAATAGCTGTTAGGAAACCACTGCTGAGGACAGGCAACAAGCAGAAGAGACTTGTTTGGGCTAAAGAACACAAGGAATGGACATTAGACCAGTGGAAATCTCTCCTTTGGTCTGATGAGTCCGAGTTTGAGATCTTTGGTTCCAACCACTGTGTCTTTGTGCGGCACAGAAAAGGTGAACGTATGGACTCTACATGCCTGGTTCCCACCGTGAAGAATGGAGGAGGAGGTGTGATGCTGTGGGGGTGCTTTGCTGGTGACACTGTTGGAGATTTATTCAAAATTGAAGGCATACTACTGAACCATCATGGCTACCACAGCATCTTGCAGTGGCATGCTATTACATCCGGTTTGCGTTTAGTTGGACCATCATTTAATTTTCAACAGGACAATGACCCCAAAAACACCTCCAGGCTGTGTAAAGGCTTTTTGACCAAGAAGGAGAGTGATGGGTGCTGCGCCAGATGACCTGGCCTCCACAGTCACCGGACCTGAACCCAATCGAGATGGTTTGGGGTGAGCTGGACCGCAGAGTGAAGGCAAAAGGGCCAACAAGTGCTAAGTATCTCTGGGAACTCCTTCAAGACTGTTGGAAAACCATTTCAGGTGACTTCCTCTTGAAGCTCATCAACAGAATGCCAAGAGTGTGTGGAGCAGTGATCAAAGCAAAAGGTGGCTACTTTGAAGAACCTAGAATATAAGACATATTCTCAGTTGTTTCACTCTTTTTTGATCAGTATATCATTCCACATGTGTTAATTCATAGTTTTGATGCCTTCAGTGTGAAGCTACAATATTCATAATCATGAAAATAAAGAAAACTCTTTGAATGAGAAGGTGTGTCCAAATATATATAAGAGAGAATTTAATTACACCCTTTCATCAAACTTTTTGACAGGTGGGTGGGACTTCTGGTGAGGGCGGGACTTCCGGTTGGCACCATGTGGGCGCCATGTGGGTGCCATGTGGGCAGGAGGTCACGTGGTCAAGCAGGTGGTGTGTCCAAGGGGGCGTAACCCTGGATGCTAATTGGTTGTCGTCATTAGGGGCGATACCTTAAATGAGTCAATTAAAACACAGGGGTGTGTTTAAGGGTGTTACGGGGAAGGCCTTAAATGAGCCAATTAAAACACACGGGTGTGTTTAAGGGTGTTATTAATAATCTGTATGTTTTTCAGGCGTTAATACATCTAAAAACAAAAAAAACATGCATCCTTTTATATTTTAAAGGTATAATCAACTTATCACATGAAATCCTAATAAATGAACTGTGTAACCTGACAGAATTGTAAGTTCATTTTGCTTTACAGCAGGACCTATTTGTTGAATATATGAGCCTGTCAGTTCAAAATAGAAAAGACCTAAAAAGTAAATTAAAAGATTGTGCTTCACTACATCGATGGAACGAGAAAAACCTTCAGCTTCTGCGTCAACATACTGGAAAAGCAGCTGAAAGAGGTAAGACGAATATGAGATTAACAGAAAAAAAAAGAACTTCATTATAGTGTTTCCAAGTTATAAATTGACTCTAGCAATGATGTGTTTGTTTTGAATAATGAGAGACTCCATTTTAGGAAAAAGGAATGATAATTTTAGTTACCTGTAGCTTTTCTAAAACATTTACTTTTTCATCTTAGAGTAAAAGGTTATTCAGGGAGTTACAGTTATACCATATCCAACTGTTAGGGGCGAAGTCAGGAAGGGCAGTTAGGTCTGTTCCTTAGATAACCATATCACCTTTGAACTCAAGAAAGGGTTTTGGTCTTAAAAACATAGTCTTTGCAGTTGAGATAACACTGTCATGTTCTGGTATAAATACTGTGAGTAAATGTTGTCCGGGGGCTCTGTTTCATTGGCTAACCTCAGTGTCAGGGTCTTCAAATGCTGAATGTCTTTGAACCATAACACTTGTTACATTGAAAATACCAGTACTGACAAGAAAAAATGTCGGTAAATATTTCAGGAAACCCGGAAATTTTGGAATTTACTTCTGATAATTCACAAAAGCACAATGACATCTTTAAACGTAAGTAAGTATTCATCTTTAAGAAATCATTAAATGCATGTGAATGTTCTCTAATTTTGTTTATATATATTGTTTATATATATATATATATATTTGTTTCTTTGTCATAGAACCCACCGCTGATGACCTTGATGATTTCATCTTGACACAATCAGATTATGGTAAGTAAATGTTAAATGCAATAAAATATATATATATACATTTATATATTATACTTAACCCTTGACAATGTTTCAATTTATAGATTTGATGAGAGAGGTAGACCCGAATGATCAAGTTGGAGGGTTCAGCGGCTGGAATCAACAGTCGAAATTGAGAAGTTAACCCTTGTTTCGCAAGCCTGAAAGAATGAGTTTTTGGTGTGTAGAACACAAAACGAGCACCGTTTGCATCGATATTGAAAAAGCTGCTTCGCAAGCCTGAAAGAATGAGTTTTTGGTCCCGCGAACACAAAACGAGCACCGTTTGCATCGATATTGAAAAAGTTGTTTCGCAAGCCTGAAAGAATGAGTTTTTGGTGTGTAGAACACAAAACGAGCACCGTTTGCGTCGATATTGAAAAAGTTGTTTCGCAAGCCTGAAAGAATGAGTTTTTGGTGTGCAGAACACAAAACGAGCACCGTTTGCATCGATATTGAAAAAGCTGCTTCGCAAGCCTGAAAGAATGAGTTTTTGGTCCCGCGAACACAAACCGAGCACCGTTTGCATCGATATTGAAAAAGTTGTTTCGCAAGCCTGAAAGAATGAGTTTTTGGTGTGTAGAACACAAAACGAGCACCGTTTGCGTCGATATTGAAAAAGCTGCTTCGCAAGCCTGAAAGAATGAGTTTTTGGTGTGTAGAACACAAAACGAGCACCGTTTGCGTCGATATTGAAAAAGTTGTTTCGCAAGCCTGAAAGAATGAGTTTTTGGTCCCGCGAACACAAAACGAGCACCGTTTGCATCGATATTGAAAAAGCTGTTTCGCAAGCCTGAAATAATGAGTTTTTGGTCCCGCGAACACAAAACGAGCACCGTTTGCATCGATATTGAAAAAGTTGTTTCGCAAGACTGAAAGAATGAGTTTTTGGTGTGTAGAACACAAAACGAGCACCGTTTGCGTCGATATTGAAAAAGATGTTTCGCAAGCCTGAAAGAATGAGTTTTTGGTGTGCAGAACACAAAACGAGCACCGTTTGCATCGATATTGAAAAAGCTGCTTCGCAAGCCTGAAAGAATGAGTTTTTGGTCCCGCGAACACAAAACGAGCACCGTTTGCATCGATATTGAAAAAGTTGTTTCGCAAGCCTGAAAGAATGAGTTTTTGGTGTGTAGAACACAAAACGAGCACCGTTTGCGTCGATATTGAAAAAGCTGCTTCGCAAGCCTGAAAGAATGAGTTTTTGGTGTGTAGAACACAAAACGAGCACCGTTTGCGTCGATATTGAAAAAGTTGTTTCGCAAGCCTGAAAGAATGAGTTTTTGGTCCCGCGAACACAAAACGAGCACCGTTTGCATCGATATTGAAAAAGCTGCTTCGCAAGCCTGAAAGAATGAGTTTTTGGTCCCGCGAACACAAAACGAGCACCGTTTGCATCGATATTGAAAAAGTTGGTTCGCAAGCCTGAAAGAATGAGTTTTTGGTGTGTAGAACACAAAACGAGCACCGTTTGCGTCGATATTGAAAAAGTTTTTTCGCAAGCCTGAAAGAATGAGTTTTTGGTGTGCAGAACACAAAACGAGCACCGTTTGCATCGATATTGAAAAAGCTGCTTCGCAAGCCTGAAAGAATGAGTTTTTGGTCCCGCGAACACAAAACGAGCACCGTTTGCATCGATATTGAAAAAGTTGTTTCGCAAGCCTGAAAGAATGAGTTTTTGGTGTGTAGAACACAAAACGAGCACCGTTTGCGTCGATATTGAAAAAGCTGCTTCGCAAGCCTGAAATAATGAGTTTTTGGTGTGTAGAACACAAAACGAGCACCGTTTGCGTCGATATTGAAAAAGTTGTTTCGCAAGCCTGAAAGAATGAGTTTTTGGTCCCGCGAACACAAAACGAGCACCGTTTGCATCGATATTGAAAAAGCTGTTTCGCAAGCCTGAAAGAATGAGTTTTTGGTCCCGCGAACACAAAACGAGCACCGTTTGCATCGATATTGAAAAAGTTGTTTCGCAAGCCTGAAAGAATGAGTTTTTGGTGTGTAGAACACAAAACGAGCACCGTTTGCATCGATATTGAAAAAGTTGTTTCGCAAGCCTGAAAGAATGAGTTTTTGGACTGTAGAACACAAAACGAGCATCGTTTGCGTCGATATTGAAAAAGTTGTTTCGCAAGCCTGAAAGAATGAGTTTTTGGTCTGTAGAACACAAAACGAGCACCGTTTGCATCGATATTGAAAAAGTTGTTTCGCAAGCCTGAAAGAATGAGTTTTTGGTGTGTAGAACACAAAACGAGCACCGTTTGCTTCGATATTGAACAAGCTGCTTCGCTAGCCTGAAAGAATGAGTTTTTGGTGTGTAGAACACAAAACGAGCACCGTTTGCATCGATATTGAAAAAGCTGCTTCGCAAGCCTGAAAGAATGAGTTTTTGGTCTTTGGAACACAAAACGAGCACCGTTTGCGTCGATATTGAAAAAGCTGTTTCGCAAGCCTGAAAGAATGAGTTTTTGGTCCCGCGAACACAAAACGAACACCGTTTGCGTCGATATTGAAAAAGCTGTTTCGCAAGCCTGTAAGAATGAGTTTTTTGTCTTTGGAACACAAAACGAGCACCGTTTGCGTCGATATTGAAAAAGCTGCTTCGCAAGCCTGAAAGAATGAGTTTTTGGTGTGTAGAACACAAAACGAGCACCGTTTGCGTCGATATTGAAAAAGTTGTTTCGCAAGCCTGAAAGAATGAGTTTTTGGTGTGTAGAACACAAAACGAGCACCGTTTGCTTCGATATTGAAAAAGCTGCTTCGCTAGCCTGAAAGAATGAGTTTTTGGTGTGTAGAACACAAAACGAGCACCGTTTGCATCAATATTGAAAAAGCTGCTTCGCAAGCCTGAAAGAATGAGTTTTTGGTCTTTGGAACACAAAACGAGCACCGTTTGCGTCGATATTGAAAAAGCTGCTTCGCAAGCCTGAAAGAATGAGTTTTTGGTGTGCAGAACACAAAACGAGCACCGTTTGCATCGATATTGAAAAAGCTGCTTCCCAAGCCTGAAAGAATGAGTTTTTGGTGTGTAGAACACAAAACGAGCACCGTTTGCATCGATATTGAAAAAGCTGCTTCGCAAGCCTGAAAGAATGAGTTTTTGGTCCCGCGAACACAAAACGAGCACCGTTTGCATCGATATTGAAAAAGTTGTTTCGCAAGCCTGAAAGAATGAGTTTTTGATGTGTAGAACACAAAACGAGCACCGTTTGCGTAGATATTGAAAAAGCTGCTTCGCAAGCCTGAAAGAATGAGTTTTTGGTGTGTAGAACACAAAACGAGCACCTTTTTCGTCGATATTGAAAAAGTTGTTTCGCAAGCCTGAAAGAATTAGTTTTTGGTCCCGCGAACACAAAACGAGCACCGTTTGCATCGATATTGAAAAAGCTGTTTCGCAAGCCTGAAAGAATGAGTTTTTGGTCCTGCGAACACAAAACGAGCACCGTTTGCTTCGATATTGAAAAAGCTGCTTCGCTAGCCTGAAAGAATGAGTTTTTGGTGTGTAGAACACAAAACGAGCACCGTTTGCATCGATATTGAAAAAGCTGCTTCGCAAGCCTGAAAGAATGAGTTTTTGGTCTTTGGAACACAAAACGAGCACCGTTTGCGTCGATATTGAAAGAGCTGCTTCGCAAGCCTGAAAGAATGAGTTTTTGGTGTGCAGAACACAAAACGAGCACCGTTTGCATCGATATTGAAAAAGCTGCTTCGCAAGCCTGAAAGAATGAGTTTTTGTTGTGTAGAACACAAAACGAGCACCGTTTGCATCGATATTGAAAAAGCTGCTTCGCAAGCCTGAAAGAATGAGTTTTTGGTCCCGCGAACACAAAACGAGCACCGTTTGCATCGATATTGAAAAAGTTGTTTCGCAAGCCTGAAAGAATGAGTTTTTGGTGTGTAGAACACAAAACGAGCACCGTTTGCGTAGATATTGAAAAAGCTGCTTCGCAAGCCTGAAAGAATGAGTTTTTGGTGTGTAGAACACAAAACGAGCACCTTTTTCGTCGATATTGAAAAAGTTGTTTCGCAAGCCTGAAAGAATTAGTTTTTGGTCCCGCGAACACAAAACGAGCACCGTTTGCATCGATATTGAAAAAGCTGTTTCGCAAGCCTGAAAGAATGAGTTTTTGGTCCTGCGAACACAAAACGAGCACCGTTTGCATCGATATTGAAAAAGTTGTTTCGCAAGCCTGAAAGAATGAGTTTTTGGTGTGTAGAACACAAAACGAGCACCGTTTGCATCGATATTGAAAAAGCTGCTTCGCAAGCCTGAAAGAATGAGTTTTTGGTCCCGCGAACACAAAACGAGCACCGTTTGCATCGATATTGAAAAAGTTGTTTCGCAAGCCTGAAAGAATGAGTTTTTGGTGTGTAGAACACAAAACGAGCACCGTTTGCTTCGATATTGAAAAAGCTGCTTCGCTAGCCTGAAAGAATGAGTTTTTGGTGTGTAGAACACAAAACGAGCACCGTTTGCATCGAATATTGAAAAAGCTGCTTCGCAAGCCTGAAAGAATGAGTTTTTGGTCTTTGGAACACAAAACGAGCACCGTTTGCGTCGATATTGAAAAAGCTGCTTCGCAAGCCTGAAAGAATGAGTTTTTGGTGTGCAGAACACAAAACGAGCACCGTTTGCATCGATATTGAAAAAGCTGCTTCGCAAGCCTGAAAGAATGAGTTTTTGGTGTGTAGAACACAAAACGAGCACCGTTTGCATCGATATTGAAAAAGCTGCTTCGCAAGCCTGAAAGAATGAGTTTTTGGTCCCGCGAACACAAAACGAGCACCGTTTGCATCGATATTGAAAAAGTTGTTTCGCAAGCCTGAAAGAATGAGTTTTTGATGTGTAGAACACAAAACGAGCACCGTCTGCGTAGATATTGAAAAAGCTGCTTCGCAAGCCTGAAAGAATGAGTTTTTGGTGTGTAGAACACAAAACGAGCACCTTTTTCGTCGATATTGAAAAAGTTGTTTCGCAAGCCTGAAAGAATTAGTTTTTGGTCCCGCGAACACAAAACGAGCACCGTTTGCATCGATATTGAAAAAGCTGTTTCGCAAGCCTGAAAGAATGAGTTTTTGGTCCTGCGAACACAAAACGAGCACCGTTTGCTTCGATATTGAAAAAGCTGCTTCGCTAGCCTGAAAGAATGAGTTTTTGGTGTGTAGAACACAAAACGAGCACCGTTTGCATCGATATTGAAAAAGCTGCTTCGCAAGCCTGAAAGAATGAGTTTTTGGTCTTGGAACACAAAACGAGCACCGTTTGCGTCGATATTGAAAGAGCTGCTTCGCAAGCCTGAAAGAATGAGTTTTTGGTGTGTAGAACACAAAACGAGCACCGTTTGCATCGATATTGAAAAAGCTGCTTCGCAAGCCTGAAAGAATGAGTTTTTGTTGTGTAGAACACAAAACGAGCACCGTTTGCATCGATATTGAAAAAGCTGCTTCGCAAGCCTGAAAGAATGAGTTTTTGGTCCCGCGAACACAAAACGAGCACCGTTTGCATCGATATTGAAAAAGTTGTTTCGCAAGCCTGAAAGAATGAGTTTTTGGTGTGTAGAACACAAAACGAGCACCGTTTGCGTCGATATTGAAAAAGCTGCTTCGCAAGCCTGAAAGAATGAGTTTTTGGTGTGTAGAACACAAAACGAGCACCGTTTGCGTCGATATTGAAAAAGTTGTTTCGCAAGCCTGAAAGAATGAGTTTTTGGTCCGTCGAACACAAAACGAGCACCGTTTGCATCGATATTGAAAAAGCTGTTTCGCAAGCCTGAAAGAATGAGTTTTTGGTCCTGCGAACACAAAACGAGCACCGTTTGCATCGATATTGAAAAAGTTGTTTCGCAAGCCTGAAAGAATGAGTTTTTGGTGTGTAGAACACAAAACGAGCACCGTTTGCATCGATATTGAAAAAGCTGCTTCGCAAGCCTGAAAGAATGAGTTTTTGGTCCCGCGAACACAAAACGAGCACCGTTTGCATCGATATTGAAAAAGTTGTTTCGCAAGCCTGAAAGAATGAGTTTTTGGTGTGTAGAACACAAAACGAGCACCGTTTGCAGTCGATATTGAAAAAGCTGCTTCGCAAGCCTGAAAGAATGAGTTTTTGGTGTGTAGAACACAAAACGAGCACCGTTTGCGTCGATATTGAAAAAGTTGTTTCGCAAGCCTGAAAGAATGAGTTTTTGGTCCCGCGAACACAAAACGAGCACCGTGTGCATCGATATTGAAAAAGTTGTTTCGCAAGCCTGAAAGAATGAGTTTTTGGTCCTGCGAACACAAAACGAGCACCGTTTGCATCGATATTGAAAAAGTTGTTTCGCAAGCCTGAAAGAATGAGTTTTTGGTGTGTAGAACACAAAACGAGCACCGTTTGCATCGATATTGAATAAGCTGCTTCGCAAGCCTGAAAGAATGAGTTTTTGGTCCCGCGAACACAAAACGAGCACCGTTTGCATCGATATTGAAAAAGTTTTTTCGCAAGCCTGAAAGAATAAGTTTTTGGTGTGCAGAACACAAAACGAGCACCGTTTGCATCGATATTGAAAAAGCTGCTTCGCAAGCCTGAAAGAATGAGTTTTTGGTCCCGCGAACACAAAACGAGCACCGTTTGCATCGATATTGAAAAAGTTGTTTCGCAAGCCTGAAAGAATGAGTTTTTGGTGTGTAGAACACAAAACGAGCACCGTTTGCGTCGATATTGAAAAAGCTGCTTCGCAAGCCTGAAAGAATGAGTTTTTGGTGTGTAGAACACAAAACGAGCACCGTTTGCGTCGATATTGAAAAAGTTGTTTCGCAAGCCTGAAAGAATGAGTTTTTGGTCCCGCGAACACAAAACGAGCACCGTTTGCATCGATATTGAAAAAGCTGTTTCGCAAGCCTGAAAGAATGAGTTTTTGGTCCCACGAACACAAAACGAACACCGTTTGCATCGATATTGAAAAAGTTGTTTCGCAAGCCTGAAAGAATGAGTTTTTGGTGTGTAGAACACAAAACGAGCACCGTTTGCATCGATATTGAAAAAGTTGTTTCGCAAGCCTGAAAGAATGAGTTTTTGGTCTGTAGAACACAAAACGAGCATCGTTTGCGTCGATATTGAAAAAGTTGTTTCGCAAGCCTGAAAGAATGAGTTTTTGGTCTGTAGAACACAAAACGAGCACCGTTTGCATCGATATTGAAAAAGTTGTTTCGCAAGCCTGAAAGAATGAGTTTTTGGTGTGTAGAACACAAAACGAGCACCGTTTGCTTCGATATTGAAAAAGCTGCTTCGCTAGCCTGAAAGAATGAGTTTTTGGTGTGTAGAACACAAAACGAGCACCGTTTGCATCGATATTGAAAAAGCTGCTTCGCAAGCCTGAAAGAATGAGTTTTTGGTCTTTGGAACACAAAACGAGCACCGTTTGCGTCGATATTGAAAAAGCTGCTTCGCAAGCCTGAAAGAATGAGTTTTTGGTGTGCAGAACACAAAACGAGCACCGTTTGCATCGATATTGAAAAAGCTGCTTCGCAAGCCTGAAAGAATGAGTTTTTGGTGTGTAGAACACAAAACGAGCACCGTTTGCATCGATATTGAAAAAGCTGCTTCGCAAGCCTGAAAGAATGAGTTTTTGGTCCCGCGAACACAAAACGAGCACCGTTTGCATCGATATTGAAAAAGTTGTTTCGCAAGCCTGAAAGAATGAGTTTTTGGTGTGTAGAACACAAAACGAGCACCGTTTGCATCGATATTGAAAAAGCTGCTTCGCAAGCCTGAAAGAATGAGTTTTTGGTGTGTAGAACACAAAACGAGCACCGTTTGCGTCGATATTGAAAAAGTTGTTTCGCAAGCCTGAAAGAATTAGTTTTTGGTCCTGTGAACACAAAACGAGCACCGTTTGCATCGATATTGAAAAAGCTGTTTCGCAAGCCTGAAAGAATGAGTTTTTGGTCCTGCGAACACAAAACGAGCACCGTTTGCATCGATATTGAAAAAGTTGTTTCGCAAGCCTGAAAGAATGAGTTTTTGGTGTGTAGAACACAAAACGAGCACCGTTTGCATCGATATTGAAAAAGCTGCTTCGCAAGCCTGAAAGAATGAGTTTTTGGTCCCGCGAACACAAAACGAGCACCGTTTGCATCGATATTGAAAAAGTTGTTTCGCAAGCCTGAAAGAATGAGTTTTTGGTGTGTAGAACACAAAACGAGCACCGTTTGCGTAGATATTGAAAAAGCTGCTTCGCAAGCCTGAAAGAATGAGTTTTTGGTGTGTAGAACACAAAACGAGCACCGTTTGCGTCGATATTGAAAAAGTTGTTTCGCAAGCCTGAAAGAATGAGTTTTTGGTCCCGCGAACACAAAACGAGCACCGTTTGCATCGATATTGAAAAAGCTGTTTCGCAAGCCTGAAAGAATGAGTTTTTGGTCCTGCGAACACAAAACGAGCACCGTTTGCATCGATATTGAAAAAGTTGTTTCGCAAGCCTGAAAGAATGAGTTTTTGGTGTGTAGAACACAAAACGAGCACCGTTTGCATCGATATTGAAAAAGCTGCTTCGCAAGCCTGAAAGAATGAGTTTTTGGTCCCGCGAACACAAAACGAGCACCGTTTGCATCGATATTGAAAAAGTTGTTTCGCAAGCCTGAAAGAATTAGTTTTTGGTGTGTAGAACACAAAACGAGCACCGTTTGCATCGATATTGAAAAAGCTGCTTCGCAAGCCTGAAAGAATGAGTTTTTGGTCCCGCGAACACAAAACGAGCACCGTTTGCATCGATATTGAAAAAGTTGTTTCGCAAGCCTGAAAGAATGAGTTTTTGGTGTGTAGAACACAAAACGAGCACCGTTTGCGTCGATATTGAAAAAGCTGCTTCGCAAGCCTGAAAGAATGAGTTTTTGGTGTGTAGAACACAAAACGAGCACCGTTTGCAGTCGATATTGAAAAAGTTGTTTCGCAAGCCTGAAAGAATGAGTTTTTGGTCCCGCGAACACAAAACGAGCACCGTTTGCATCGATATTGAAAAAGCTGTTTCGCAAGCCTGAAAGAATGAGTTTTTGGTCCCGCGAACACAAAACGAGCACCGTTTGCATCGATATTGAAAAAGTTGTTTCGCAAGCCTGAAAGAATGAGTTTTTGGTGTGTAGAACACAAAACGAGCACCGTTTGCATCGATATTGAAAAAGTTGTTTCGCAAGCCTGAAAGAATGAGTTTTTGGTCTGTAGAACACAAAACGAGCACCGTTTGCGTCGATATTGAAAAAGTTGTTTCGCAAGCCTGAAAGAATGAGTTTTTGGTCTGTAGAACACAAAACGAGCACCGTTTGCATCGATATTGAAAAAGTTGTTTCGCAAGCCTGAAAGAATGAGTTTTTGGTGTGTAGAACACAAAACGAGCACCGTTTGCTTCGATATTGAAAAAGCTGCTTCGCAAGCCTGAAAGAATGAGTTTTTGGTGTGTAGAACACAAAACGAGCACCGTTTGCATCGATATTGAAAAAGCTGCTTCGCAAGCCTGAAAGAATGAGTTTTTGGTCTTTGGAACACAAAACGAGCACCGTTTGCGTCGATATTGAAAAAGCTGTTTCGCAAGCCTGAAAGAATGAGTTTTTGGTCCCGCGAACACAAAACGAACACCGTTTGCGTCGATATTGAAAAAGCTGTTTCGCAAGCCTGTAAGAATGAGTTTTTGTCTTTGGAACACAAAACGAGCACCGTTTGCGTCGATATTGAAAAAGCTGTTTCGCAAGCCTGAAAGAATGAGTTTTTGGTCCCGCGAACACAAAACGAACAACGTTTGCGTCGATATTGAAAAAGTTGTTTCGCAAGCCTGAAAGAATGAGTTTTTGGACTGTAGAACACAAAACGAGCATCGTTTGCGTCGATATTGAAAAAGTTGTTTCGCAAGCCTGAAAGAATGAGTTTTTGGTGTGTAGAACACAAAACGAGCACCGTTTGCGTCGATATTGAAAAAGTTGTTTCGCAAGCCTGAAAGAATGAGTTTTTGGTGTGTAGAACACAAAACGAGCACCGTTTGCTTCGATATTGAAAAAGCTGCTTCGCTAAGCCTGAAAGAATGAGTTTTTGGTGTGTAGAACACAAAACGAGCACCGTTTGCATCGATATTGAAAAAGCTGCTTCGCAAGCCTGAAAGAATGAGTTTTTGGTCTTTGGAACACAAAACGAGCACCGTTTGCATCGATATTGAAAAAGCTGCTTCGCAAGCCTGAAAGAATGAGTTTTTGGTGTGCAGAACACAAAACGAGCACCGTTTGCATCGATATTGAAAAAGCTGTTTCGCAAGCCTGAAAGAATGAGTTTTTGGTCCTGCGAACACAAAACGAGCACCGTTTGCATCGATATTGAAAAAGTTGTTTCGCAAGCCTGAAAGAATGAGTTTTTGGTGTGTAGAACACAAAACGAGCACCGTTTGCATCGATATTGAAAAAGCTGCTTCGCAAGCCTGAAAGAATGAGTTTTTGGTCCCGCGAACACAAAACGAGCACCGTTTGCATCGATATTGAAAAAGTTGTTTCGCAAGCCTGAAAGAATGAGTTTTTGGTGTGTAGAACACAAAACGAGCACCGTTTGCATCGATATTGAAAAAGCTGCTTCGCAAGCCTGAAAGAATGAGTTTTTGGTCCGCGAACACAAAACGAGCACCGTTTGCATCGATATTGAAAAAGTTGTTTCGCAAGCCTGAAAGAATGAGTTTTTGGTGTGTAGAACACAAAACGAGCACCGTTTGCATCGATATTGAAAAAGCTGCTTCGCTAGCCTGAAAGAATGAGTTTTTGGTGTGTAGAACACAAAACGAGCACCGTTTGCATCGATATTGAAAAAGCTGCTTCGCAAGCCTGAAAGAATGAGTTTTTGGTCTTTGGAACACAAAACGAGCACCGTTTGCGTCGATATTGAAAAAGCTGCTTCGCAAGCCTGAAAGAATGAGTTTTTGGTGTGTAGAACACAAAACGAGCACCGTTTGCATCGATATTGAAAAAGCTGCTTCGCAAGCCTGAAAGAATGAGTTTTTGGTGTGTAGAACACAAAACGAGCACCGTTTGCATCGATATTGAAAAAGCTGCTTCGCAAGCCTGAAAGAATGAGTTTTTGGTCCCGCGAACACAAAACGAGCACCGTTTGCATCGATATTGAAAAAGTTGTTTCGCAAGCCTGAAAGAATGAGTTTTTGGTCCGTAGAACACAAAACGAGCACCGTTTGCATCGATATTGAAAAAGCTGCTTCGCAAGCCTGAAAGAATGAGTTTTTGGTGTGTAGAACACAAAACGAGCACCGTTTGCATCGATATTGAAAAAGTTGTTTCGCAAGCCTGAAAGAATGAGTTTTTGGTCCGTAGAACACAAAACGAGCACCGTTTGCATCGATATTGAAAAAGCTGTTTCGCAAGCCTGAAAGAATGAGTTTTTGGTCCCGAGAACACAAAACGAGCACCGTTTGCATCGATATTGAAAAAGTTGTTTCGCAAGCCTGAAAGAATGAGTTTTTGGTGTGTAGAACACAAAACGAGCACCGTTTGCATCGATATTGAAAAAGCTGCTTCGCAAGCCTGAAAGAATGAGTTTTTGGTCCCGCGAACACAAAACGAGCACCGTTTGCATCGATATTGAAAAAGTTGTTTCGCAAGCCTGAAAGAATGAGTTTTTGGTGTGTAGAACACAAAACGAGCACCGTTTGCGTCGATATTGAAAAAGTTGTTTCGCAAGCCTGAAAGAATGAGTTTTTGGTGTGTAGAACACAAAACGAGCACCGTTTGCATCGATATTGAAAAAGCTGCTTCGCAAGCCTGAAAGAATGAGTTTTTGGTCCCGCGAACACAAAACGAGCACCGTTTGCATCGATATTGAAAAAGCTGTTTCGCAAGCCTGAAAGAATGAGTTTTTGGTCCTGCAAACACAAAACGAGCACCGTTTGCATCGATATTGAAAAAGCTGCTTCGCAAGCCTGAAAGAATGAGTTTTTGGTCCCGCGAACACAAAACGAGCACCGTTTGCATCGATATTGAAAAAGTTGTTTCGCAAGCCTGAAAGAATGAGTTTTTGGTGTGTAGAACACAAAACGAGCACCGTTTGCGTAGATATTGAAAAAGCTGCTTCGCAAGCCTGAAAGAATGAGTTTTTGGTGTGTAGAACACAAAACGAGCACCGTTTGCGTCGATATTGAAAAAGTTGTTTCGCAAGCCTGAAAGAATGAGTTTTTGGTCCCACGAACACAAAACGAGCACCGTTTGCATCGATATTGAAAAAGCTGTTTCGCAAGCCTGAAAGAATGAGTTTTTGGTCCCACGAACACAAAACGAACACCGTTTGCATCGATATTGAAAAAGTTGTTTCGCAAGCCTGAAAGAATGAGTTTTTGGTGTGTAGAACACAAAACGAGCACCGTTTGCATCGATATTGAAAAAGCTGCTTCGCAAGCCTGAAAGAATGAGTTTTTGGTCCCGCGAACACAAAACGAGCACCGTTTGCATCGATATTGAAAAAGTTGTTTCGCAAGCCTGAAAGAATGAGTTTTTGGTGTGCAGAACACAAAACGAGCACCGTTTGCATCGATATTGAAAAAGCTGCTTCGCAAGCCTGAAAGAATGAGTTTTTGGTCCCGCGAACACAAAACGAGCACCGTTTGCATCGATATTGAAAAAGCTGCTTCGCAAGCCTGAAAGAATGAGTTTTTGGTGTGTAGAACACAAAACGAGCACCGTTTGCGTCGATATTGAAAAAGTTGTTTCGCAAGCCTGAAAGAATGAGTTTTTGGTCCCGCGAACACAAAACGAGCACCGTTTGCATCGATATTGAAAAAGCTGTTTCGCAAGCCTGAAAGAATGAGTTTTTGGTCCTGCGAACACAAAACGAGCACCGTTTGCATCGATATTGAAAAAGTTGTTTCGCAAGCCTGAAAGAATGAGTTTTTGGTGTGTAGAACACAAAACGAGCACCGTTTGCATCGATATTGAAAAAGCTGCTTCGCAAGCCTGAAAGAATGAGTTTTTGGTCCCGTGAACACAAAACGAGCACCGTTTGCATCGATATTGAAAAAGTTGTTTCGCAAGCCTGAAAGAATGAGTTTTTGGTGTGTAGAACACAAAACGAGCACCGTTTGCGTAGATATTGAAAAAGCTGCTTCGCAAGCCTGAAAGAATGAGTTTTTGGTGTGTAGAACACAAAACGAGCACCGTTTGCGTTGATATTGAAAAAGTTGTTTCGCAAGCCTGAAAGAATGAGTTTTTGGTCCCGCGAACACAAAACGACCACCGTTTGCATCAATATTGAAAAAGCTGTTTCGCAAGCCTGAAAGAATGAGTTTTTGGTCCTGCGAACACAAAACGAGCACCGTTTGCATCGATATTGAAAAAGTTGTTTCGCAAGCCTGAAAGAATGAGTTTTTGGTGTGTAGAACACAAAACGAGCACCGTTTGCATCGATATTGAAAAAGCTGCTTCGCAAGCCTGAAAGAATGAGTTTTTGGTCCCGCGAACACAAAACGAGCACCGTTTGCATCGATATTGAAAAAGTTGTTTCGCAAGCCTGAAAGAATGAGTTTTTGGTGTGTAGAACACAAAACGAGCACCGTTTGCATCGATATTGAAAAAGCTGCTTCGCAAGCCTGAAAGAATGAGTTTTTGGTACGCGAACACAAAACGAGCACCGTTTGCATCGATATTGAAAAAGTTGTTTCGCAAGCCTGAAAGAATGAGTTTTTGGTGTGTAGAACACAAAACGAGCACCGTTTGCGTCGATATTGAAAAAGCTGCTTCGCTAGCCTGAAAGAATGAGTTTTTGGTGTGTAGAACACAAAACGAGCACCGTTTGCATCGATATTGAAAAAGCTGCTTCGCAAGCCTGAAAGAATGAGTTTTTGGTCTTTGGAACACAAAACGAGCACCGTTTGCGTCGATATTGAAAAAGCTGCTTCGCAAGCCTGAAAGAATGAGTTTTTGGTGTGCAGAACACAAAACGAGCACCGTTTGCATCGATATTGAAAAAGCTGCTTCGCAAGCCTGAAAGAATGAGTTTTTGGTGTGTAGAACACAAAACGAGCACCGTTTGCATCGATATTGAAAAAGCTGCTTCGCAAGCCTGAAAGAATGAGTTTTTGGTCCCGCGAACACAAAACGAGCACCGTTTGCATCGATATTGAAAAAGTTGTTTCGCAAGCCTGAAAGAATGAGTTTTTGGTCTGTAGAACACAAAACGAGCACCGTTTGCATCGATATTGAAAAAGCTGCTTCGCAAGCCTGAAAGAATGAGTTTTTGGTGTGTAGAACACAAAACGAGCACCGTTTGCATCGATATTGAAAAAGTTGTTTCGCAAGCCTGAAAGAATGAGTTTTTGGTCCCGCGAACACAAAACGAGCACCGTTTGCATCGATATTGAAAAAGCTGTTTCGCAAGCCTGAAAGAATGAGTTTTTGGTCCTGCGAACACAAAACGAGCACCGTTTGCATCGATATTGAAAAAGTTGTTTCGCAAGCCTGAAAGAATGAGTTTTTGGTGTGTAGAACACAAAACGAGCACCGTTTGCATCGATATTGAAAAAGCTGCTTCGCAAGCCTGAAAGAATGAGTTTTTGGTCCCGCGAACACAAAACGAGCACCGTTTGCATCGATATTGAAAAAGTTGTTTCGCAAGCCTGAAAGAATGAGTTTTTGGTGTGTAGAACACAAAACGAGCACCGTTTGCGTCGATATTGAAAAAGTTGTTTCGCAAGCCTGAAAGAATGAGTTTTTGGTGTGTAGAACACAAAACGAGCACCGTTTGCTTCGATATTGAAAAAGCTGCTTCGCAAGCCTGAAAGAATTAGTTTTTGGTCCCGCGAACACAAAACGAGCACCGTTTGCATCGATATTGAAAAAGCTGTTTCGCAAGCCTGAAAGAATGAGTTTTTGGTCCTGCGAACACAAAACGAGCACCGTTTGCATCGATATTGAAAAAGTTGTTTCGCAAGCCTGAAAGAATGAGTTTTTGGTGTGTAGAACACAAAACGAGCACCGTTTGCATCGATATTGAAAAAGCTGCTTCGCAAGCCTGAAAGAATGAGTTTTTGGTCCCACGAACACAAAACGAACACCGTTTGCATCGATATTGAAAAAGTTGTTTCGCAAGCCTGAAAGAATGAGTTTTTGGTGTGTAGAACACAAAACGAGCACCGTTTGCGTCGATATTGAAAAAGCTGCTTCGCAAGCCTGAAAGAATGAGTTTTTGGTGTGTAGAACACAAAACGAGCACCGTTTGCGTCGATATTGAAAAAGTTGTTTCGCAAGCCTGAAAGAATGAGTTTTTGGTCCACGAACACAAAACGAGCACCGTTTGCATCGATATTGAAAAAGCTGTTTCGCAAGCCTGAAAGAATGAGTTTTTGGTCTGTAGAACACAAAACGAGCACCGTTTGCATCGATATTGAAAAAGTTGTTTCGCAAGCCTGAAAGAATGAGTTTTTGGTGTGTAGAACACAAAACGAGCACCGTTTGCATCGATATTGAAAAAGCTGCTTCGCAAGCCTGAAAGAATGAGTTTTTGGTCCGCGAACACAAAACGAGCACCGTTTGCATCGATATTGAAAAAGTTGTTTCGCAAGCCTGAAAGAATGAGTTTTTGGTGTGCAGAACACAAAACGAGCACCGTTTGCATCGATATTGAAAAAGCTGCTTCGCAAGCCTGAAAGAATGAGTTTTTGGTCCCGCGAACACAAAACGAGCACCGTTTGCATCGATATTGAAAAAGCTGCTTCGCAAGCCTGAAAGAATGAGTTTTTGGTGTGTAGAACACAAAACAAGCACCGTTTGCGTCGATATTGAAAAAGTTGTTTCGCAAGCCTGAAAGAATGAGTTTTTGGTCCCGCGAACACAAAACGAGCACCGTTTGCATCGATATTGAAAAAGCTGTTTCGCAAGCCTGAAAGAATGAGTTTTTGGTCCTGCGAACACAAAACGAGCACCGTTTGCATCGATATTGAAAAAGTTGTTTCGCAAGCCTGAAAGAATGAGTTTTTGGTGTGTAGAACACAAAACGAGCACCGTTTGCATCGATATTGAAAAAGCTGCTTCGCAAGCCTGAAAGAATGAGTTTTTGGTCCTGCGAACACAAAACGAGCACCGTTTGCATCGATATTGAAAAAGTTGTTTCGCAAGCCTGAAAGAATGAGTTTTTGGTGTGTAGAACACAAAACGAGCACCGTTTGCGTAGATATTGAAAAAGCTGCTTCGCAAGCCTGAAAGAATGAGTTTTTGGTGTGTAGAACACAAAACGAGCACCGTTTGCGTCGATATTGAAAAAGTTGTTTCGCAAGCCTGAAAGAATGAGTTTTTGGTCCCGCGAACACAAAACGAGCACCGTTTGCATCGATATTGAAAAAGCTGTTTCGCAAGCCTGAAAGAATGAGTTTTTGGTCCTGCGAACACAAAACGAGCACCGTTTGCATCGATATTGAAAAAGTTGTTTCGCAAGCCTGAAAGAATGAGTTTTTGGTGTGTAGAACACAAAACGAGCACCGTTTGCATCGATATTGAAAAAGCTGCTTCGCAAGCCTGAAAGAATGAGTTTTTGGTCCCGCGAACACAAAACGAGCACCGTTTGCATCGATATTGAAAAAGTTGTTTCGCAAGCCTGAAAGAATGAGTTTTTGGTGTGTAGAACACAAAACGAGCACCGTTTGCATCGATATTGAAAAAGCTGCTTCGCAAGCCTGAAAGAATGAGTTTTTGGTCCGGCGAACACAAAACGAGCACCGTTTGCATCGATATTGAAAAAGTTGTTTCGCAAGCCTGAAAGAATGAGTTTTTGGTGTGTAGAACACAAAACGAGCACCGTTTGCATCGATATTGAAAAAGTTGTTTCGCAAGCCTGAAAGAATGAGTTTTTGGTGTGTAGAACACAAAACGAGCACCGTTTGCATCGATATTGAAAAAGCTGCTTCGCAAGCCTGAAAGAATGAGTTTTTGGTGTGTAGAACACAAAACGAGCACCGTTTGCATCGATATTGAAAAAGCTGCTTCGCAAACCTGAAAGAATGAGTTTTTGGTCCCGCGAACACAAAACGAGCACCGTTTGCATCGATATTGAAAAAGTTGTTTCGCAAGCCTGAAAGAATGAGTTTTTGGTGTGTAGAACACAAAACGAGCACCGTTTGCGTCGATATTGAAAAAGCTGCTTCGCAAGCCTGAAAGAATGAGTTTTTGGTGTGTAGAACACAAAACGAGCACCGTTTGCGTCGATATTGAAAAAGTTGTTTCGCAATCCTGAAAGAATGAGTTTTTGGTCCCGCGAACACAAAACGAGCACCGTTTGCATCGATATTGAAAAAGCTGTTTCGCAAGCCTGAAAGAATGAGTTTTTGGTCCCGCGAACACAAAACGAGCACCGTTTGCATCGATATTGAAAAAGCTGTTTCGCAAGCCTGAAAGAATGAGTTTTTGGTGTGTAGAACACAAAACGAGCACCGTTTGCATCGATATTGAAAAAGCTGCTTCGCAAGCCTGAAAGAATGAGTTTTTGGTCCCGCGAACACAAAACGAGCACCGTTTGCATCGATATTGAAAAAGTTGTTTCGCAAGCCTGAAAGAATGAGTTTTTGGTGTGTAGAACACAAAACGAGCACCGTTTGCATCGATATTGAAAAAGCTGCTTCGCAAGCCTGAAAGAATGAGTTTTTGGTCCCGCGAACACAAAACGAGCACCGTTTGCATCGATATTGAAAAAGTTGTTTCGCAAGCCTGAAAGAATGAGTTTTTGGTGTGTAGAACACAAAACGGGCACCGTTTGCATCGATATTGAAAAAGCTGCTTCGCAAGCCTGAAAGAATGAGTTTTTGGTCCCGCGAACACAAAACGAGCACCGTTTGCATCGATATTGAGAAAGTTGTTTCGCAAGCCTGAAAGAATGAGTTTTTGGTGTGTAGAACACAAAACGAGCACCGTTTGCATCGATATTGAAAAAGCTGCTTCGCAAGCCTGAAAGAATGAGTTTTTGGTCCCGCGAACATAAAACGAGCACCGTTTGCATCGATATTGAAAAAGTTGTTTCGCAAGCCTGAAATAATGAGTTTTTGGTCTGTAGAACACAAAACGAGCACCGTTTGCATCGATATTGAAAAAGCTGCTTCGCAAGCCTGAAAGAATGAGTTTTTGGTCCCGCGAACACAAAACGAGCACCGTTTGCATCGATATTGAAAAAGTTGTTTCGCAAGCCTGAAAGAATGAGTTTTTGGTCTGTAGAACACAAAACGAGCACCGTTTGCGTCGATATTGAAAAAGTTGTTTCGCAAGCCTGAAATAATGAGTTTTTGGTCTGTAGAACACAAAACGAGCACCGTTTGCATCGATATTGAAAAAGTTGTTTCGCAAGCCTGAAAGAATGAGTTTTTGGTGTGTAGAACACAAAACGAGCACCGTTTGCATCGATATTGAAAAAGCTGCTTCGCAAGCCTGAAAGAATGAGTTTTTGGTCCCGCGAACACAAAACGAGCACCGTTTGCATCGATATTGAAAAAGTTGTTTCGCAAGCCTGAAAGAATGAGTTTTTGGTGTGTAGAACACAAAACGAGCACCGTTTGCATCGATATTGAAAAAGCTGCTTCGCAAGCCTGAAAGAATGAGTTTTTTGGTCCCGCGAACACAAAACGAGCACCGTTTGCATCGATATTGAAAAACTTGTTTCGCAAGCCTGAAAGAATGAGTTTTTGGTGTGTAGAACACAAAACGAGCACCGTTTGCATCGATATTGAAAAAGCTGCTTCGCAAGCCTGAAAGAATGAGTTTTTGGTCTGTATAACACAAAACGAGCACCGTTTGCATCGATATTGAAAAAGTTGTTTCGCAAGCCTGAAAGAATGAGTTTTTGGTGTGTAGAACACAAAACGAGCACCGTTTGCATCGATATTGAAAAAGCTGCTTCGCAAGCCTGAAAGAATGAGTTTTTGGTCCCGCGAACACAAAACGAGCACCGTTTGCATCGATATTGAAAAAGTTGTTTCGCAAGCCTGAAAGAATGAGTTTTTGGTCCCGCGAACACAAAACGAGCACCGTTTGCATCGATATTGAAAAAGTTGTTTCGCAAGCCTGAAAGAATGAGTTTTTGGTCCCGCGAACACAAAACGAACACCGTTTGCGTCGATATTGAAAAAGCTGTTTCGCAAGCCTGTAAGAATGAGTTTTTTGTCTTTGGAACACAAAACGAGCACCGTTTGCGTCGATATTGAAAAAGCTGTTTCGCAAGCCTGAAAGAATGAGTTTTTGGTCCCGCGAACACAAAACGAACACCGTTTGCGTCGATATTGAAAAAGCTGTTTCGCAAGCCTGTAAGAATGAGTTTTTTGTCTTTGGAACACAAAACGAGCACCGTTTGCGTCGATATTGAAAAAGCTGTTTCGCAAGCCTGAAAGAATGAGTTTTTGGTCCCGCGAACACAAAACGAACACCGTTTGCGTCGATATTGAAAAAGTTGTTTCGCAAGCCTGAAAGAATGAATTTTTTGTGTGTAGAACACAAAACGAGCACCGTTTGCGTTGATATTGAAAAAGTTGTTTCGCAAGCCTGAAAGAATGAGTTTTTGGTGTGTAGAACACAAAACGAGCACCGTTTGCGTCGATATTGAAAAAGCTGCTTCGCAAGCCTGAAAGAATGAGTTTTTGGTGTGTAGAACACAAAACGAGCACCGTTTGCGTCGATATTGAAAAAGTTGTTTCGCAAGCCTGAAAGAATGAGTTTTTGGTCCCGCGAACACAAAACGAGCACCGTTTGCATCGATATTGAAAAAGCTGTTTCGCAAGCCTGAAAGAATGAGTTTTTGGTCCCGCGAACACAAAACGAGCACCGTTTGCATCGATATTGAAAAAGTTGTTTCGCAAGCCTGAAAGAATGAGTTTTTGGTGTGTAGAACACAAAACGAGCACCGTTTGCATCGATATTGAAAAAGCTGCTTCGCAAGCCTGAAAGAATGAGTTTTTGGTCCCGCGAACACAAAACGAGCACCGTTTGCATCGATATTGAAAAAGTTGTTTCGCAAGCCTGAAAGAATGAGTTTTTGGTGTGTAGAACACAAAACGAGCACCGTTTGCATCGATATTGAAAAAGCTGCTTCGCAAGCCTGAAAGAATGAGTTTTTGGTCCCGCGAACACAAAACGAGCACCGTTTGCATCGATATTGAAAAAGTTGGTTCGCAAGCCTGAAAGAATGAGTTTTTGGTGTGTAGAACACAAAACGAGCACCGTTTGCGTCGATATTGAAAAAGCTGCTTCGCAAGCCTGAAAGAATGAGTTTTTGGTGTGTAGAACACAAAACGAGCACCGTTTGCGTCGATATTGAAAAAGTTGTTTCGCAAGCCTGAAAGAATGAGTTTTTGGTCCCGCGAACACAAAACGAGCACCGTTTGCATCGATATTGAAAAAGCTGTTTCGCAAGCCTGAAAGAATGAGTTTTTGGTCCCGCGAACACAAAACGAGCACCGTTTGCATCGATATTGAAAAAGTTGTTTCGCAAGCCTGAAAGAATGAGTTTTTGGTGTGTAGAACACAAAACGAGCACCGTTTGCATCGATATTGAAAAAGTTGTTTCGCAAGCCTGAAAGAATGAGTTTTTGGACTGTAGAACACAAAACGAGCATCGTTTGCGTCGATATTGAAAAAGTTGTTTCGCAAGCCTGAAAGAATGAGTTTTTGGTCCTGCAAACACAAAACGAGCACCGTTTGCGTCGATATTGAAAAAGCTGCTTCGCAAGCCTGAAAGAATGAGTTTTTGGTGTGTAGAACACAAAACGAGCACCGTTTGCGTCGATATTGAAAAAGTTGTTTCGCAAGCCTGAAAGAATGAGTTTTTGGTCCCGCGAACACAAAACGAGCACCGTTTGCATCGATATTGAAAAAGCTGTTTCGCAAGCCTGAAAGAATGAGTTTTTGGTCCCGCGAACACAAAACGAGCACCGTTTGCATCGATATTGAAAAAGTTGTTTCGCAAGCCTGAAAGAATGAGTTTTTGGTGTGTAGAACACAAAACGAGCACCGTTTGCATCGATATTGAAAAAGTTGTTTCGCAAGCCTGAAAGAATGAGTTTTTGGACTGTAGAACACAAAACGAGCATCGTTTGCGTCGATATTGAAAAAGTTGTTTCGCAAGCCTGAAAGAATGAGTTTTTGGTCTGTAGAACACAAAACGAGCACCGTTTGCATCGATATTGAAAAAGTTGTTTCGCAAGCCTGAAAGAATGAGTTTTTGGTGTGTAGAACACAAAACGAGCACCGTTTGCTTCGATATTGAAAAAGCTGCTTCGCTAGCCTGAAAGAATGAGTTTTTGGTGTGTAGAACACAAAACGAGCACCGTTTGCATCGATATTGAAAAAGCTGCTTCGCAAGCCTGAAAGAATGAGTTTTTGGTCTTTGGAACACAAAACGAGCACCGTTTGCGTCGATATTGAAAAAGCTGTTTCGCAAGCCTGAAAGAATGAGTTTTTGGTCCCGCGAACACAAAACGAACACCGTTTGCGTCGATATTGAAAAAGCTGTTTCGCAAGCCTGTAAGAATGAGTTTTTGGTCTTTGGAACACAAAACGAGCACCGTTTGCGTCGATATTGAAAAAGCTGTTTCGCAAGCCTGAAAGAATGACTTTTTGGTCCTGCAAACACAAAACGAACACCGTTTGCGTCGATATTGAAAAAGTTGTTTCGCAAGCCTGAAAGAATGAGTTTTTGGTGTGTAGAACACAAAACGAGCACCGTTTGCGTCGATATTGAAAAAGTTGTTTCGCAAGCCTGAAAGAATGAGTTTTTGGTGTGTAGAACACAAAACGAGCACCGTTTGCTTCGATATTGAAAAAGCTGCTTCGCTAGCCTGAAAGAATGAGTTTTTGGTGTGTAGAACACAAAACGAGCACCGTTTGCATCGATATTGAAAAAGCTGCTTCGCAAGCCTGAAAGAATGAGTTTTTGGTCCCGCGAACACAAAACGAGCACCGTTTGCGTCGATATTGAAAAAGTTGTTTCGCAAGCCTGAAAGAATGAGTTTTTGGTGTGTA